>NC_045646.1:21335902-21470902 GCF_009829145.1 Chiroxiphia lanceolata | reverse complement strand
AATATCTCCTCGCACCGGTAAAACTTCAACGCCGCGGAGGCAACTTGGGAAAACCCGACGGGATGGGGGTCAGGGCCGTGGGGGAGCAGCCCCCGCAGCTCCCGGGCTTTGCTCCGCTCCGTCCCCGCGTTCCGCGAGTTCTCTCTCCCCGCAGCCGCGTTTCCCCGACGGGCTCCAAAGGAGCCCGACCCGGCTCGGCTCGGCTCGGCTCGGCTCCAAAGCGGCCCCGAGCCGCTGCGCTCGGGGGTCGGGGCGGGGAGAGCCGGGGGCAGCCCCCGGTGCGGGACGCGGCCCCGCACTCACACCACGCAGTTGCCTCGTTTGATGACAGATTGTCTTTATTCAAAACGTCTTTGTTCAACAAATGAAAAGGGTTAACGAGGTAAAATCCTGCCGGATACATCTTAGTTTCTGTTTCTTCTTCCCCCAAGACATTGTGAAAACTTATTTAAATTGCCATCGTTTTTATTCGGTTTTTCGTTATTATTATTAGTAGTAGTAGTAGTAGTATTAATTTTTTTACAATTCTACTGCCTGACTTCATACCTGACGCTCTGTCTAAAGTAAACTTAGATCTAGTCTCACTGGATCACACAAATTTAAGGACTATCTGTTTTAAATTAAGCAAACACTATCATATGTTTTAAATATAAATGTTTCTCCCCCTCTTTTTTTCTTTTTCTTTTTTCCTTTTTTAACTTTGAAGAGCCTTTTTCTGACATGAAAAGCAATTTTACCTAGTAGTGCGTGGTGGCAAAATATATATATATTTATATATATATAACACAGCTGATCTCGTCTTTCAATGTGCAAAAGGAAAACAACAAGGGAAAAAAAATAAAATCAGAGTAAGACCGGGACTTCCCAAAGTCAAGTCCAAGTGACATGAGACCCTGGAGAACTCATAGACATTAAGAGAATAAATAAAAATCGAAACCACCTCTCTCTCTCTCTCTCTCTCTTTTTTTTCTTTTTCTCTTTTTCTCCCCCGCTTTGTCCCGAAAGGGCAGTTCAAGCTTCGCTTTTCCTTTTTTGTTTTTCTTTTTTAAACACATTTACAACTCTTACAAGTGCCGGGCTCCTATCTGCCCCCGCGATTGCAGATTCCCCCCCGAGCCCGGGGCCAGCTCTCGGGGCGAGCTTTAGGGCGAGAGCATCTCCGAGGCAGCGTCCGCGTCTGTCCCGGCCCGGCGGCGGGCGGCAGAGTCCTGGGTCGGGTGGCCTTTTGCGCTCCTTGCAGGTTTTATGTACATGCACACACGAAGGAATCCCGGTTCCGGCCGCCACCCGGGGCGGGGGACACGCGCACGCACACGCCCGTGGGGTGCGGGTGGGTGGGTGTTACATGGCAGTCGCGTGTGCTGAAGAATAGGGGTCTATCCCAGTCTTGGTCATGCCCGGGAATAATATGTAGGCAACCGGAGGTTGCAAACTGGAAGCCGACCAAGCGGTACAGTTACACGGCACGACATAGCCCGGGTTAGTTGGCGAGGGGTGAGTGTGGGTGTGTTGGCTGGGGCAGCTCAAGCTGCCGAACGCCCCGTTCTGGTATCCCAAGGTGGAGGCGTAGGGCAGGGTGCTGGTGGCTAAGGTGTGAGGAACCTCAGTCATCTTCTGAATGGCGCTGGAGCTGAACTGGCTGGGGTCAAGTAAGGAGTAAGGTGCTGAGGTGGGAGGCAGGAAAGCCCTGGCCTTCTCCGGGGAGCTCAGCAGCGAGTCAGTGGCCCCCACGGGAAGCCCGGCAGCCTTTAAGGGATCGGTTTCCCCGAGGTAAGGCAAAGGGAAGACATACCTGTCCTTTTTCAGCAGGTTCTTGGGCTTGCGCCGGGGCCGGTACTTGTAGTCGGGATGCTCCTTCATGTGCTGCGCCCGCAGCCGCTTGGCCTCGTCGATGTAGGGGCGCTTCTCCGCCTCGGAGAGCAACTTCCACTCCGCGCCCAGCCGCTTGCTAATCTCCGAGTTGTGCATTTTGGGGTTCTCCTGGGCCATCTTGCGCCGTTGGCCGCGGGACCACACCATGAAGGCGTTCATGGGGCGCTTGATGTGGTCGCTGGGCTTGGACATGCTTCGGCCGGGCGGGCGGGCGGGCGGCGGTGCGGGGCGCGGCGCGGCCGTGCGGGGCTCCGGACGGCGGCGGGAGGAGGAGGAGGAGGAGGAGGAGGAAGAAGAAGAAGAAGAGGAGGAGGCCGAAGGAGCCGGAGGAGCGGGAGGAGCGGGCTCAGCTGATCATCACAGGTCCTCCGCCAAGGCCGTCCCCGGCGGGAGCCGTGCCGGGGCGGGGCGCGGAGCGGGGCGCGGAGCGGAGCGCGGCCCGCGGGGCCCGGCGGGCGGCTAGGCGGGCGGCGAGCCGCCGGGCGCTGCTGCGGGCCGGCCGTGGGGACGCGGGGCCGTGCGGGGCAGTTCAAAGGCGCGGGGCTGCGGCGGGCAGGCTGACATAGCGGCAGGGCGGTCACAGCGCGGCCGGGCGCCCAATCAGCGCGGAGGGGGCCCGCTTAAAAAGAGAGGGAGAGAGGAAGGGCGAGAGGAAGAGGAGGGGAGGGGACGGCGCGGGGAGGAGGAGGAAGGGAGGAAGGAGGGGACGGGAGGACCCCCCCCACCCTCTGCCAACGCGCGGATTAAAAAGAAGGCTTTTGTGAGTTGCTGCGCTAAGAGCAGCTGTGGAGGAAGGGGGAAGGCGAAGGGGGTCGTCCCCGTGCTCCTCGTCCTCCCCCGTGCCGGGGGTGCGCGGAGCAGGGCCGGTCCCTGCGCCCTCCGGGCTCTGCCGCGGCCGTCGGGGCTGCGAGCGCTGCTGCTCTGCCGCTTCCCCCCCGCCTTCCCCGCGCTCCCGGCCGCTCTCCCGCTCCCCCAACCCCCGCTTTCCCCGCTCCGCAGCCCCGCTTAACCCCGGGAGCCGGCCCGCGTCCCGGCTTGCTTTGAATAATTGCCTGCCTCCCGCGAAACGCCCGTGGGAAAAATATTTATTAAATGGAAACAATTGTCCCGGCTCCCGGGGGGGACCGCGTTTGTTCCGGGCTTATTGGTTTTTAGCACCTGCTTTGGTTAACAAACCTGCTCCGAAAAGCCGCCCCCGGCCCCCGCCCGCCCGCGTCCGACAGCGACCGGGGAGAGAAACGAGATGTCGGGGGGGGGCTCCCGGGACGGGCGGGGGGGCGGCCGGTCCGGCCCCTCGGGGCTCCCCCCGCGCCGCTCCGCCCAGAACTTCCCCTCTTGCCCGGGGGGAACCTCGGCCGCGGCCTCTCGGTGCCAGGGCGCTGCTATTTGGGGGCACTCACCTACCCCCTTCCTCCTCCAAATAATAATAATAGTAATAGAATAAATCACCTTCGTCCTTATTTCCTCCTTCTTCACAATAAATGACTTTCATTTGCCGGCAGAGCCCTGAGCGTGAGGAGCCGAGGAGGAGGAGGAAGATGAGGAGGAGGAAGAAGAAAGGGGCAAAGGATCTGGAGTCCGCTCACCTGGACGGGGCCGGCAGCGCCCGCGGCTCTGGCTCTGCTGCCACCAGCCCCGTCCCAGCGGCTTTTTTCGTTGCGCCCAGAAACGCACCGCGAGTTTCCCGGCCCTCGCCGGGACAGCCGTGCCCGGAGCGGGAGAGGGGGCGGCGGGCGGGAAATTCCTCGGGAAAATTTCCCCCCATCCCAAGGTGGGCTCCCCCGCGCTTGCCTTCACCCCCAGGAGCCGCTGATGTCCATGTGGGACCCGCAAACAACAAAAGGGGGTGCGGGCTGCCCCTTCCCCCAGTTGCCCCCTCCAGGGTCGCCTGCGCTGTGACCCCCTCGGGCACCTCGTACCACGGGCGGTCCCGGTATCCCGGCGGGCCGGGGCTGGGATTTCCGAGCGCTGCTCGCCCCGACAGACACCCGCGGGCTTGGCCGTGGCCGTGGCGGGGTGACACGCGTGGAAACTTCTTTTTTTTACCCCCCCTTTTCCCGTGGAAACAGCGATCGCAGCGGCCCCAGCCCCGCGCTTCGCGTCCGCGGGAAAGCCGCGCTGGAGCCGCTCCCCGTCGCTCCTCAGCACCGCGTGTTCCCCCCTCCGCCGTGTAAAACACAAAACTCCCTTTGTTTTTATTGCTTATTTTCAAATTCTTCGAAGGAGGGGGAGAAATTATCATCCCTCGCCAAGACGGAACGAGAGGGACCCGGCGTCGCCCTCCAAAATCCGGGTAGCGAGACGAAACCGTTCGGGAGGGAGTGATGGCTCGCAGGCTCTGCCCGCTCCCGAAAAGTCTTTCCAATCAGTTAATGTTGCTCCGCAATATTAATGATAAAAAAATCGGCAGCCCGGCTTTCATTGGCTGCCGCCCGCGCCTGCTGCAGCGCACGCTGCATCAGCTCGGGGCACTTCGGGCTCCAGTTTGTTCATTTACATCCCAGATATCCCCCCGCGAACAAAAAAAAAGAAAGATTTCCTTCGAGATGCCAACGCCTCCGTCCTTAAATGCTTAAAATACTTCCATTTTCCCTCGAAATCACCTGTCCTGGAAGGGCGTCCGTTGCAGCTGTGCATCCCCCGAGGTTGGATTTTATAAAGTTTGTACAGTTTTTGGGGGGTTGGGGTTTGTTTTTTGGGTTTTTTTTTGGGGGGGGGGGAGCAGCGATTTCCAGGGCGGTGACTGAAATCCCTTTCTCCTCGGCAGCTTGTTTAGACACCAAAACTAATAGTGTGATTATTATTCCTGAATGATATCATGGTAATGCAGAGAGATAAGAGCGGCCTGATAGGGAAACATTAAAATTATATTCTTGGAGATAGTTCATTTGGAGTAACTTTAAATTAGATGAGATCATGTAGCCCGAGATCCAGTATCAGCATAAATAGAGCTGTATTTCTGCCTTCATCCTCCTCCTCTTGCTCACAGGAATCATGGCTGGTTTTGCAACAGCCAAAAGTGAGAGAAGAGCACCTATCGTTTGAAAATACCCCCGTTCCAAACTTTATTTAGTAAAAGAGTGGATCTTTAAATAACTTTTTTTTTTTTTTTAATGCTTCAGGCGCTGGGAAAAGGAGGGGAGTATTAATTGATTTTTAATTGAAGGAAGCACATTTTGGAAAGACTTCTGAGTCTCTGGAGTTTTTTAGAGACACTGAGGACATCAGTCCCCCTCGCTGTTCTGCAGGACCTGATGAGATTCCCACCACCAGGAATACTTTTTCCAACTCTTTAGCATTAGCTCAGTGCACAGAATCCCAGCAGTCACTGCCAGGGATGATTATTTTGCTACTTTCCCCTCATATTTGCTTATTTTACATGCAAGTGCACACATCCATTTATTTATGCATGTGCCACATATTAAAAAAAGACCCTTTTTAATCACATGCCATCAAATAATATTTTCTGAGAGAGATATTATGGAAAATATATGCACCCAGCAGCTCATAGAAGCAGCAGCACTGATGCACTCACAGATACTGTGTGGAACAGACTTAGAGGTTTGGGGGGGGGTTTTTTTGCATTTTTACAGTATTTCTTGCTCTTTTATCCCCCCTGAACCCTGAGAAAATCACTGATGCAACTCCAGCTTCAAATAGTTACATGGATCCAGCTCCCTGCTTGGAGAGATTTAATGGAGCAGGTCACTGCCCTGGACATCCATGACACGAGAGGGGAGCAGTGATGGATGTGGCAGATTGGATCAGCCCAGAGCTGCCTTCTCACCCTGGCCAACAGGAGATGCTTCCTCTGAAGGCACCACAACCTGCTCCAAAAATAAAGATTCCCCGTGGATGAGGACCCGGTTTAAGCCCTGAGGGTGAAGTTTACAACCCTTTCAACACTTCATTTCTGTTCTGCCCTGTGACACTCCACGATCCCATGGACCCCCCCCCATCCTTCAGAGTAAGGAGCACTTCCAGATCTCCCTCCTCAAAGCTGATCTGTTCTTTGCTCTTTTGCAGCATCCATTTCTCTTTGCACTTTGCTGTTCATAGGAAGGTGATGTGTATTTTTTCTCCAGGGGATTTCCCTCCTGGCTCGGGCTCCCTGCAGGTGATAACCCTGTGGTGTGGCCACTCACCATCAACACTGGGAAACCTGTCCCCTGCTGACTCCATGGGCAGGGCCAGGGCTGCTCCTTGGGGTGAAGGTCCTGCTCAGGGAGCCAGCAGCAGGATTCCGTGCCCTGAATTATATCAGCCTTCCCAGACCATCAAATTAAGCACAGTTCTAGAATTATAGAGTCATGGAATGGCTTGGGTTGGAGGGGACCTGTAAAGGTCATTGAATCCAAGCCCAGGGACACCTTCCTCTGGATCAGGCTGCTCAGAGCCTCATCCAACCTCATTTTTGATGTTTTCAGGGATGGGGCATCCACCACCTCTCTGGGCAGCTTGTGCCAGTGTTTGACCACCCTCACTGGAAAAATCTTCTTCCCTCTACGTGTCTGATCTTCTTCCTTCTCTGTGTCTCACATCTCCAGTTCTCTGTGTTGCCACAGGAAGGGCTGTGTTGGGCAGCACCGACTGCAGCCAGGCCAGCAGCCACTTGGGTTGACGTTGCTGTCCCTGGGAAGGCCCTGGCACTGTGGCAGAGAGCACCAAACCTGTCCTCATGGAGCCAGATGGCAGCCTGGGCTCTCCAGGACCCACAGAAGGCATCTGGGTACTGAAAACTCGAGAGGCAGTGCCACCTCTGTGTCGCCTCCTGGCCTTTCCTCAGCAACTTTAGCAGTTAAATAATAGCTAAGGAGTGGCTGAAGAGTTGTTCATTCTCCCCAGGGTGAGAAATGCCTGGTGGGAAGCCCTTGGGATTCCCCTGCCTGGGGTAGACTCTCTCTGCAGAAGCCCCTGAGGTACCTGGGTTTCTGAGCCCACCTCCCCAGGGAAGGGGCTGTGGAGTTCACCCACGGGCTCTGCTTTCCCTGCAGCAAAAGCAGCAGGAGGGAGAGCTGATGAGTCTCTCCAGTAAAATAAGTCCATTCACTGTGGCCATGGATGTAAACCTGGGGCTTGACACAGCATTGACTTCCCAGATATTGCCTGGCCAGGGAGCCTCAGTCATTGTCAGCAGCACGAAGGGAAGGATAAACGACCTGAGCTCAGGAGTGCAGAGCAGGCTTGTAAGGAGAGGCTGTATCTTTTATTAGACCAACTGATACAGTCAGGGAAAAAAAAAAAAAAAAAAACCCAGACAGGTTTTCAGGCACATGAGCTCTGAAATAGAAGCAACAACTTTCAAGCAAAGTGCCAAGGCTGAACTGTTTATCTCACACACTCCCCCGCCTCTGCTCCTGGGGAGGCTGATGGCTTCATCCCTGTGACACAGCATCCTGCTGGAGCAGCAGGAAGCACGGGAGTGTGATTGCTCCCAGCAATGCCTCAGGCACAGGGGCTGGGAGAAACACAGGCGCCGCTCCAAGGCTGGATGAAAAGCTCGGGATAGGGGAGGGAAGCGACCTGTGGGGTTTGGGGTGCCAGGTGAGCTCTGGAGCAGCTTCTTCTGGATGGCTGACATGGAAGGAGCATGTGGAGGGCACGTGGTGCTCAGACAGACATGGCCAGCTGCTGTGTCCTGCAAAGAGAGGACACACTAAAAACACTGTCCTGGTGTTACTCTGGTCCGGGTAAATAATGTGAGAAGTGGAGATCTGCTTAAGGTGCAGAGAAAAATTCTCCTCCTCGTGATTTATGTGCTCTCAACACAGTTCATAGGCTGGGGGTTCTTGCAAATCCATGTCTTGTCCCCGAGTGGCACATTTTGCATCAGGATATCTGAGTGAGACAAATGGTGTTCAGAGGCAGCGCCTCCGGAGTCCCCGAGGGCTGGAGCTTCAGGAGCATCTGTTATTTTAGTGAAGGGTTCTTCAATTCCTGTCCACTGTGTTTATTTTGGATCTGTCAGCATCACACATCCAGACAAGGGGGAGTGAGATTTTTCTGTCCAGGCTGGCCTCTTTGGTCAGTGTGTCCCCCCTTGTGAAAGCTCTGTCCCCAGGAACACAGCCAGGCCCACAGTGCAGGGAAACTTCCCACCTAAAGGAACCAAACCATGCAAGAGCCAATATAGCTGCCCCCCTGCTCTTCCCACACACCCTGATGTGACAGAAACACAAAGCATCTGAGAAGGCAACACCTGAGACACATCAAGGATCTGATAAACTGCCAGTTTATCTTCCTGGAAGGACTCCGGGTCTCTTCTCCCTACTCACACAACTGTCCTCAGCACCTCAGCGTGAAGCTCCAGGGGCAAGTTGGGATCTTTTAAGCAATGAAGGCCATTTCTTCCCCACGACACATTCCCAGGAAAAAGGCAGGACTCCAAGAGTGCCAGTTGTTAAGTGCTGACTGCTATAACCCTGGAGAAGTTGTCTCTCATGTGGTCCAAGTTGAACTGGACAACCTCCAGAGCACAGAAGGAGGTTTTAAGTGTATTGTTTGGGTCCTGGATTGCTGGAGATGGGTCACAGTTGTAAGAGATGCTCCAGCAAGCAAGAAATGCTCCGTGCTCTCCTGCATTCCATGGTAGTTACAGATGCTCTCCAGCCTCAAACCTGAGCCCCTCCCGCGCTCTGTGCAACTCAAATATTGAGATTCTGCTTGGCTTTGGATTGAAATTGTGAAACAAGGTCTAACAGCCAAACAGTTCTGTTGTTTAGGGAAAATTCAACCCTGTCACTGACCTCCCCGAGTGAAGCAGCCTCAGGAAAACCACAAGGCAAGCACCCACCCCTACAGTTTGAAAGGGCAAACGCTGTTTTATGGGAGCCCAGATGCCTCTGAGATGCCTTTTGTTTCTTGCCAGATGTTTGGGGTGGCACCTTGGAGGCAAACCTGCTCACTGGCTCATGCCCAGCCTGGGAAAGGTCCTCAGAGACTCAGCAGAACAGAGTGAGGTCACCTGGCCCTGAGCAGGGAAGGTGCCCACACGTGGCACACAGCCTGTGTAGACTGGCTGTTTGCTCTGGGCTGAGTCAAATGCCATCTCAGAGACCATATTCTGGTGGGGACTCAGCAATGGGTCCCCAGCAGTAAAGGAAAGACCCCCCAGCATCCTCCCAAGGACTGCAGACTCCTTCCCTCAAGGGGAGCAGCACGACTGTGGTCTCCAGCCATGCAGTGGTCTCCAGCACACTCCCTGGACTGAGCTCCTGCCCAGCAAGGCTGTGAAACAAGTCTGCAGAGCCAAGAGAGGGCGAAACATCCTGCTGGACTCCAAAAAATAAGGGGGAATGGAGGCAGCAAGGCATTTGGATGGAGAAAACCCAGATCCTTGGAGCTGCTTGGAGATCTACCTCGGTGGGGGCTGCAGCCTGAGCTGCACCAACCCTGCTGCAGGACTGACACCACGGGTGGGAGCAGAGCTGCACTGGCCTGCAGCTCCCAAAAGGTGTTCCTGGTTGGAGCTGCACATTCCCTCTCCTGCTGTCCCCAGCCTGGACTGTGTCATCCCTTACTCTGGGCCCCTCTTCCCTGGCAGACAGATTCCTCCACAGCAAACTTTGGGGGAAGTCTCAGGAACTAACTTTGGGGGATGGTGCAGATTATATGATCATGGCTTGAGGAAATTATTATATTTTTAATTGAATTTTGTGTGCTATGCACAGATACTACAGTATTGGGCCCTTTATCAATTGTTAACACGAATACTAATGAATACTAATGCTAATCATTTGTTTCTGGAAACAAATACAAAGATATTTGATGGGGAAAAGAAACCTTTCTGAATTTTAACACCAAAAATAATGAAATGCATCTCAGTCCAGTGGTGCCAGAAGACAAAACCCTACAGTCACGATCTGGTGACACTAAAGGTGAGATATGGAGGAGCTGCTGCTCGTGTTGGTGATTCTCACAGAATCACAGAATGTCTGAGTTGGAAGGGAACCATCAGGACCATCCAGTCCAACCCTCAGCCCTGCACAGGAACATCCCCCAGAGTCACCCCCTGTGCCCCAGAGGATCAGCCAAACCCTCCTGGAGCTCTGGCAGCCTTGGGGCTGTGCCCACTGCCCTGGGGAGCCTGGGCAGTGCCCAACCAGCCTCTGGGGGAAGAACCTTTTGCTGAGATCCAACCTGACCCTGCCCTGACACAGCTCCAGCCATTCCCTGGGTGCTGTCCCTGGTCCCCCCAGAGCAGAGCTCAGTCCCTGCCCCTCCTCTGCCCCTGCCCAGGCAGTTGGAACTGCAGTGAGGTCTCCCCTCAGTCTCCTCTGCTCCAGCTGAACACACCAAGTGCCCTCAGTGTCCTCACGCGGCTCCAAATCAAGGCCCTTCCCCATCCTCGTTCCCTCCTTTGGACACTCTCTAATGGCTTTAAAACCAGCCTGACCCAGCAGGGCCGAGCTCCAGGTAACGACTCCAGGGAAAACTCAACAACCTCGGTCCAAAACTGCAGCAAAGGCTCCCCGGGAGCCACACGAGGGCAAAGCAGCCGCCCCAGGGCAGAGCACAGCGATGTCCCCTTCCCCGGAGTCGCTCCCGGAGCCGATCCCGCGGGGCCGGAGCCGGTCCCAGCCCTCGCACCGGCCGAGCCCGCGAGGGAGCGACGCAGCCGCTTCGTTATTTATTTGCCGCGCTGATTTACAAGGCACCCATCGCTCCAGCAGCTGCTTGTTCTTTACGAGGCTTGGAGATGAAAGCCGACGATATTTCCACCCGCCCAGCCCAAAAAGGAAGGCACGCTCTGTAACCCTTTCCTGCCCCTGGAGTCAGGGATTCTGCGGGGAGCAGTTTAGCCGGCAGGAGATTCCAGGAGCGGCAATTAATGAGAGGCTGGGATGAAGCACGTCTTACATCTCGTTCCAAATACGGCCAGAGAGGTTCACACCGGGGCGGGGGAGGAGAACGTTAAAGGGAGGGCCTGCTCTGGAGCACACCCAGTCTGCAGCACCTGCGAATTTCCCCCCCAGGATAAATAACTGAGATATCTCCGTCACTTGGGGCTGTTCAAATTATTCATAGCACATAAATTACCAGGTGTATTTAGTCTGTTGTTCCCCCCCCCCTCCTTTTCCTACACACTCATGAATCACTTGGAAATAGATTCTGATTTCTGCAAGTGTGTCTATTAGTCATGGTACAGGGACGTGGCACGGATCACATGGCACAGGCAAAGTCCTGTGGCCAGTGGGCTGTTGGCAAAAACTCTTTTTTGGTCTGGTCTCTACATCTGAATGGTGATTCAAGTCTTTTGCTGCTCCTTCTGAGCCTGGATTGGTGATGGGGCTTTTTTTTCCCTTTCTTTTTAGTGAGTGATGGGAGCAAAGATGGAGTTTCCCCCTCCCCTTTTTTTTTTTTTTAAGAAGTGATGGGAGCAAAGAGGGATGACCATGGAGATGCTCAGCACAAAACTGTTTCATGAGGCAGGACTTTAACCTGAAGTATCATGGGATATTCTGAGTTGGAGGGGACCCAGAAGGATCCTCAAGTCCAGCTCTGAAGAGAATGACTCACACAGGGATGGAACCCATGGCCTTGGTGTTACCAGCACCAAACTCTGCCCAACTGAGCTCATCCCAGGGTCTCCCCTGCTTCTCCTGCCAGTGTGGCTGCTCCAGCAAAGATACCATCCCCCCTGTGGGGATGGTTGTCCTCCCTGAGGCCACTCTGACCCGTAGTCCTATCCAAGAGTGTTGATATCCATGTGTGCATCCAACATCTGAGCTTCCACAGGGGCCGACCAGTGCTGCCCATCCATCTCCAAGAGTCAACACACCAAGGCAGTGTGTGCTCAGCCTGCCAGCCAGAGTGTTCCTGGGAAGATGTATGGACAGTGTTTCATTCCCTGCTGTTCCACTGTCTGCCTCAATCCCAGGCTCTGAACATCCAAAGTGGGGCAGTGGATCAGCCCCATCTCCTCTGCTCCAGCCCTTTGCCTCCACAGGCAATTCCCACCCCAGCAAACAGGGTTGCCCCGATGTAATTCCAGTGTTCCATTGGCCACGGAGGGAGAGGAAGCTCCTTATGGCTGGAATACAATTTGCACACCCAACTTGGGCAGAGGGGAGAGGTGAGGGGTCACAGGGGGAGGGGAGGAGGAGGAGCTGTGTCCAGCCTTCCTCTGCTGCACATGGGTCAGGTTGAGGGGACAGGAGACTTGTCTGATTACTGGCCAAACAATAATGAGCAGCAGGATTTAAACACATCCAATTACTGCTGTTATTCCGTGGGCAGAGGCTGATGTGAGAATGCAAACACAGGGAGCAGAGAGGTCTCTGCCGGGGCAAGCTGGAGGAGCCTTGTAACTCTCCCTCTGAAAAGGGATTTAATCAACAGCTGTACATTTGCAGGGCGAGGAGGAGGAAGGAGTGCTTTGTACACAGCACTGACTTCTCACCCTCCCTGGGGCAGCAGAGAACTGCCCTGCTCAGCACCTTCTCCTGGGAAGGACTATGGGATGGCCTGAGATCCATCCATCCAAACACAGCCCAGGGCAGAAGCCTGAAACATCCCCGTTTCCTCTGGAGCTCCCGCCTCTGTTGTGATCCAAGGGTTTGGGATGATCAGGTGATCTCTCAGACCTGCCAGAGGTGGTGGGTGTGGAGGACCCAAACTGTGACATCTTCTCCCTCCCAGCCCTTATTGGTGTTGGTTTTAGTTTGGTCTACACGGCTCCTACTCTCATAGACCTGTCCAGGAGGAGGCACCGAGTTTCCAGACCAAAGGAGTTTTCGGAGGCCAGTTTGAGCAGGATAAAGACAACTTTTCCTCGGTCGGCTCAGTGCCTCCCTTCCAGCTGCAGTGACACAAGTAACTGTGTAATGAGTCCTCAGCCAGGGGCTCGTTTTGCTTTCTCTTCTCGCACATCATCCATTTCTCCAGCCACTGGAGTCCCTAAATCCCAGCTGAGCACTTTCAAGAAGCTGAGCCCCATCTCAGCCCAAAGGACTCCCTCCCATCCCTTGCCATGCTGGAGGTTCGCTGCAGACGAGTGAACTAGTCCCACGTTCTCCCCAAACTGAAGAATTTCCCAGATTTTCTAGGATTAACACTCTCACCAGAATCACAGGTGATTATTGCTCCCTTCGGTGCTTTCACATCCTTGGAATAACGCCCCAGGGATCCATAACAATTAACCGACTTCAGCATCTCGCGCTGCCGTCAGTCAGCGACACAGGAGGAGAGAGCCTCCAAAATGAATCAAAGCGGAGGAAATAAGTAGTTTAGCCCTTTTCTTTGCCATTATCCCCATGTTAACACCAGAGCTTTCCCCGTGGGACGACAACAATTTCTGCCGGAGCAGAAACTCCCCGAGATAAAGCGAAGGTTGCAGGTTTGTTCCTGTGCCTGCGCTGCTCTTCAGCGGCACATCCCCAAAACCAACTCTAAAGAACAGGAGGAGAGAATTTTCCTTCTTGGGTGGCTTCTCCTGGCTTTGGGAGCATCCCAGCACACGGTTTCCCCCAAGGTTAAAGGTGTGCTTGAGTCCCGAGGGAAGGCAGTTTGGCAGCGCTGGAGCTGCTGAGCCCCATCGCTGCCCCGACACGTGTTTTCTTCCGTTTACGGGGAAGGATTCTTTCCCGATTAATCAGTCCTGCTTGTGTATTTAATTGCAGCCCAAAACCTCTCTCTCTGACTCATGCCGTGCCTTTATTCGTTCTCTGGCAGGTATGTGTCTGCTGCTGGGCTCAGAGGGCTCCTGATCCTCAGCAGGATCTGAGCACCGAGCGGTCCAGGGATGAAGTGGGATGGGAATGCAGTCTCCTGGCGCATCCCCGGCTGTGGACTGCTCCTGCCTGGAAGCAGCCCTGCCATCTCCAGGTCTGGAGAGGCCAGGCAGAGCCTGTTTGCCATGAAAGGCCTCTGGAAGGCTTCTCCTGCCAGCCCGCCCCCGTGGCTCCTGCCCAAGGGCTCTTTGGTCACAGAAAGCCGGGCACGGTGGCTTTCAACACATTTGTCCTCCCTCCAAAATCCAGGGTTTTTCTCTGTAGCCCTGGACCAGCATTAAAATTTCAACCTGGCTGTTTTGCTTTTTTTCCCTCTGAAAACATTGCCTGATTTCTAAGGCAGGAGTGCCGAAAGGTGATCTTCCCTAGATGATCTTTAAGGTCCCTTCCAACCCAAACCATTCCATAATCCTATGAAAACTGCTTGCAAAAATCGTGCCCATTCCCATTTTTGTGTTGCAGTTGCAAAGTATTCATATTTTGAGCCCTATTCCCTTGGAAGGGCCTTTTATTCCAATGCAGAAATTTTTCAGGGATGCAAATGTATTTTCGCTTTCCCTTGCAAGCCAGAAATGTTTCCCCCCTGGAAATTTTCCATTTAAAAGAAAAATAGTTTTACCAATATTCCCCATTTTGAAACCCAGAATAAATCACTCCTCGGGAGAAGGAGGGAAGGAAGAGGAAACAGCTACAAACTCAAATGAGGGGGAAATGCAGGGGACGTGCATTTTTCTACTTTAAGCTACTTTTTGGGAAAATAAAAGCTCTAAACCAGCGGAGTGCTGCTGGACCCACAACATTTAAATAAAGGGGGGAGGAAAGGCAGTATCTGTTTAAAGGGGAGTTTTAACGCCCTGCTCTGCCCCTCCGGAAACCGGTTTAAGAGGTATTTTGGCTGTGGGCTGTGGGTGGGGAGGAGATGGAGGGCGGCGGTGGAGGCAGGGGCTGCTGGGGGGCTCTGGGAGCAGCGGGGGGGGCTGCAGAAGGACCTGTCCGATGTCTTGGTGTGACAAGGCAGCGATTCCACGGTCACGGCTGGAGCTGACGGGACAGGTCACCTTTGGGGAACACTCCCCGCGGTGCCCGCAAAGGCGGGGAAGGCGCGGGCAGGTCCCGGCCGCTCCGAATAGCTCAGTGCCGCTGGAGTGAAAGGAGCTGCTCGCTCCCCACAGCGGCTGGAGCTGCCGATCCGAACCGCCTTGGGACGGGCACCCGGCGGGGAAACCGCGGAGCCTCGAGGGGGAGGATCCGCGTGTGGGGTTACGGGGAGGCGCCAGGAGCAGTTTAGGCTGCGCTGGTGGACGGGCAGAGTTGAAAAGTCTGCGGGAATAAACCTGGGGGAGGTGCCCGAGGTTGGGACTCGGCTGTGTGAGCCCAAGGAGAAGGTGCAGATATGAGGGAATCACAGAATGACGGAATGGTTTGGGTTGGAAGGGACTTAAAGATCCTCTAGTTCCACCCCCTGCCGTGGGCAGGGACACCTTCCGCTCTCCCAGGTTGCTCCAAACCCCATCCAGCGTGGCCTTGGACACTTCCAGGGATGGGGCAGCCACAAAGCCCCGCACTGCGGGGCTGGGGGCTGCCCACCGCTGAACTCCTGTGCTTGTGTCGAGTGGCAGAGCTGGGCAACAGTCTCAGGGAACGCGTGTCCTTCCTGAAGCCCTGGCAGGACCCCAAACCCACCAGCAGGGCCTTTGGAGAGGTGGGAATGAGCCTGGGCAGCTCTGCCTGGGGCTGTGGCCGTTCTGCCGCTGCTCTCGGTGGGGCCGGGCAGCTCCATCTCTGCACCGTGCTTTGAACCCCCCCCGGCGCAGGAGGAGGGGAGGTGTGAGCCCCTTCCCCCTGTGCTTCCACGGCAGAGGGGCTCACACAGCTCCTCACGGGGAGGGGCTGGGCCGGCCTGGGCGTCTTTTCTTTGAAGTGGAGCGAAATCCTAAAGCTCTCGTTCGGAGAGTGCAAATCACTGCTAAAAGCTCTCCCCTCTCTGACCCCATCTCGGAAACTCTAATCCAGCCTCACCGGCTTCACCAGTTGCCTTTTGTTTTTTGGTTGTTTTTGTTTTTCTTTCCCTCGTTGACCTCTGTGTTCAAGCACTGCTGACTCCAGCTGGAAACAAAACGGCTGCCCCCTTCAACCGTGAGGTTTATTTATTATTTTTCACACTGTTCCCCCTATTTCTGCGTGATGAACACACTCCCTAAAGCCCCCGGTGCTGGCTGCGTGTTTTGGATTAGCTAAAAGAGGTTTCCGCGGAGCATTACCGGGGTCAACGTCATTTTAGTGCTCGAAATGATAATCAGGGAGTTGGTTAATCTCTGCTAATGAAAGGGAGAGGATCGCTCCCGTTTCACACAGCCCCGAATCAAACCTGGAGGGCACAGAGGGCACCACAGCGGGTCTTACGTGTGGTGGCTTCGGGACAGGGCTGTGGCCACCAGGACAAGGCGACTGTTTTCCACAGCGACCATCAAAGCGCTGGAGGAGGGGGGCACGGGGAGCCTAGAGGACTAGACGTTTTCCTCGGCCGCGCAAACAAATCCAGGAATTCCTGAATTTTCCGTGAACGCCGGGCTTTCCTCCAGGGCAGGCGGAGCTGCCAAGCCGTGGCTTTCCCGGTGCTAATCTGGGGAAGCGGGCGATTAGCGCGGAGCTGCCTCGGGGCCCGGGAGAGCCGAGGATGCATCGCTGCCCCCGCCGCCGCTGCCGCCTCCCCCCGGCGCTCGCCGTGCCAAGCGCGTTATCTGTGCAGGGCTGGGCGGGAGCCACGGCCCGTGGAGAGGCAGAGCCAGCCTCGGCTCCGCTTCCAGCCCGCGGCCGGGCCCGGGCAAGGCTGGCCGGGAAAAAGGGCCGGGAGAGCTGCAGTTCTGGACCAGGGCACTGCTGGTGCCACCTTGGGAGTTTTCCCAGGAGAAAGCACTGGGCTGGGAGTCTCCCTCTATCCCATGGGATGATATCCAGTGGCATCCCATGGGATGATATCCAATGGCAGTATATCTCCTGCTTGTGTCTGCAGCGTGACCTTGCTGAATCTGTCTTAAAGCACGATGAGATTCAAACTTCCCTCCTGCTTCCTGCCTGCTCCTCCAAACTTAAACCTGCTGGTGCAGACCCCTCTGCAGCACCCAAAAACTCGTCTTATCTGCCTGCAACCAAAGACAGACTAAAGCTGTGCACTAAGGTTGCCTTTTGAAGGATCTCCCATGTGCCGTGATGCCTCTGGTGTCTTCTCCAAGGGTCTCCTGCTCTGGACTGTTCTCAGAGCTGCTCCTTCTCTGTTTTTCTTGCTCAGGTCCCAGCTGCTGCTGGCCTTGAGCTCCTCCCTTCCCCAGCTCCAGGCACAGTGGGGTGACAATTTTTTTGTTCCTTCCTCTCAGCTTTGCTTTTCAATCCAGCATCAAGGTGGCCATCGGGATCAGCTGCCTCCTCCCGCTCCGTTTTATCTCACTGCTCCAAGTTTCTGGATTTCAGCTCTTTCCTCTGTTCTTTGCCCCCTTAAAATGCAACAGCAACATTTCCAGAGTTGCACCCAACTGGAGCCCTGAGTTGCACACATTTCTCTTCAGACCTACAAGAGGTGCTTTGCCGTGAGCTCCTGTGTGACACCAACGGCCAGAGATGAGTCCAGAGTGGCACAAACTGGGAACTCCTCTGCCCCTGTGCAGCAGCAGATGATGACAGAGGACATTGCTCCTCTCCCCCAGTGATGTCCACTCCAGGAGAAGTGTCCTTGGTGGGGAGCAGACATGTCCCTGCCCTGTACTGTGAGTTGGCCCTCAAAGAGTTGGCCTGGAAAAAGCAGAACTTCCCTCATATTAAAATCGAACTCCCCCCGTTCCTCGAGTCCTCTCCGTGCTCATTTCCAGCTGGGTGACACAGCTGATCTCCTGCTGCACTTGGCTGCTTCCCTTGTCCTCTTTAGCAACTCTTTAATACTTCGTATTGTTCACGTTTTATTTTATCTTCTTATTTATTTTCCTCTGATGCCGACCTTCTTTCATCTCCCTAAGACTTTCTCCCCCCTCCCTGCTTTCCCTCACCAACTCTCCCTTTAGCTTCTTATTTTTCCCTTTGAGTATCCTTTTGCTTATTTGGTGTTGTACCCAGTCAGAGTAGGGTTTCATGCAGGGCTGCACCATGTGCCTGCTCGGGTGGCTCTGCCCCACGCCCAGGGCTCACCACTCCCTGCCCAGGAACTCCACTCACCCACCAGGGAACACCACTCCTTTCCCTGGGGAACATCACTCCCACCCTGGGGAGCATCATTCCCACTCTGGGAGCACCACTCCCTTCCCCGGGAGCATCACTCACCCACCAGGGAGCATCACTCCATCCCTGGGAGCATCACTCCCACCTCGGGAAGCATCAATCCCACTCTGGAAACATCAATCCCACCCCGGGAAGCATCAATCCCACTCTGGGAGCATCACTAACCCACCAAGGAGCATCACTTCTTTCTGTGGGGAGCATCACCCCCACCACGAGGAGCATCACTCTCACTCCAGGAGCATCAATCCCATCCCAGGGAGCATCATTCCCTCTCTGGGAGCACCACTCCCTTCCCCAGGAGCATCACTCACCCATCAGGGAGCATCACTCCTTTCCCTGGGGAGCATCACTCTCACCCCAGGGTGTATCCCTCCCACTCTGGGAGCATCACTCCATCCCTGAGAGCACCAATCCCACCCCAGGGAGCATCACTCCATCCCTGAGAGCACCAATCCCACCCCAGGGAGCATCATTTCATCCCTGGGAGCACCAATCCCACCCCAGGGAGCATCACTCCCTTCCCTGGGATCATGACTCATCTGCCAAGGAGCATCACTCCATCCCTGGGGAGCATCACTCCCATCCCGGGAGCATCACTCACTTCCCCGGGGCTCATCACTCCCTTTCCCGGGGCACATCCCTTCCACCCTGGGAGCATCACTCCCACCCCGGGAGCATCACCCGCCCGCCAGAGTCCATTGCTCCCTTCCCGGTGTCCATCGCTCCCTCCCCGGTGTCCACCGCTCCCTTTCCCGGTGTCCATCGCTCCCTCCCCGGGGTCCGTCGCTTCCTCCCCGGGGCGCATCTCTCCCCCCGGGCCGCAGCACCGCTCGCTCTGCCCAGGAGAGGGCACTGGCGCCGCAGCCCAAAGCCTCTTTATTGCCATCTACAGCGATTTAACTTCTTTTTTTTTTGCTGCTTAGTCTCCGATTTGCTCCTCCCCCCGCGGACGACCAGTCCCTCTTTTTTTTTTTTTTTTTTAATAAATATTTTTTTTCCAATTTCTCCTTAAGTCTCTCCGTGTCAAACTCCTTTTCTGTCGGTCCCTTCTGCGGGCCTAATCCCATCACCAAAGCTCCAGGTGCTCAGCGTGGTGCTGATGGTCTCCCGGGACAGGAGGCCGGGGGGGTTTGTGGGATGCTGTCCCTTGTCCCAGCTCTTTGCAGCACAGCCTGCTGGAGTCCCGGGGACAGTCCCACCCAGAAAGACCTTCCTGCCCCTCTGGTTTTCCCAGAAAACCCCCAGACCCAGCTGCACAGAGGTGGCCCTGTTACCTCCTCAGTGTGTCTCCCCCTCCCTGCTGAAGGAGGCAGGAGCTCAGCCCCGCTCCCAACACACCTGCTGTTAAAAAACTGATTTTCCCAGGAAGAGCTCTGCCACCGACTTCCCACCGCCCACATCCACAGCCAGCCTTCCCTGGCGGTGGAGGGACCGCTCCTCCCGGTGCCGGTGGGATGGGGGCAGGCCTGGAGAGCAGCTCTGGAGTCTGGAGCCGAAAATAGCGGCCGTAGGTGGGATCTGAATCAGCCGGGCTGAACTCCCGGGAGCGGCTGAACTCCCGGGAACAGACACCTCCTGCCTTGTTTGCTCATCCTGCCTTCGGATGCTCCTTGTCTCCGATCGCTCTGCAATTCCCGCACCCCGGCAAAGGGGGATCCACAGCTCCCCTGGCTGCCAGCTTGGCACATGCCAGCAGGGACCACGTAGGAGCTGGTTCCGGTTTCCTCAGACACGATATTCTTTTTTTTTTTTTTTTTTTAAACTTTGTTTCGCCAAGGCTGTTATTTTTCAGGTTTTCTTTTTGCTGTCCCCCTTTTAGTACAGTTTTCTGTAATGAAGGGATCTTCTTGGAAAGCTCTGCAGCCCCTGGAGCGAGCTGTGCAGGGGAACTGGCCGGGCACATTTCCTGCACCGAACACCAAGCGATGCTTTCGAATTATTTTTTTGTTTTGGCTTCTCAGAGGAGTTTAAGGACAGTGAAGTCATGCTGGGAGGTGGAAGATGAGCTCACCATTAGCTCCAGAGACCCTTTCTTGACCTCTTTCACCCCTAGTTGTGCTGCTGGTCACTCAGATCAGTACAAACCCCACAAGCATCAAGGGCATGTTTTTAACTACGCTGAGGAGCCTGAAAGGAGCGTAAGGTTTTCCACAGTGCCTAAAACACCCAGATCCAGGGATTTCTGTAACTACCAAGAGTCTCCAATTATTACTTCCAGAAATCTTGAGTGTAATCCTGCAACTTGCCCTGGTGGGCTCTGACTGCTCTGCCCCTCATCAGCACTGTGGATTTTTGGGGTGTCCCCCGTTTGAAGGCGGGGATAAGACACTGCTCACGTCCTCTCATTTTGTCACTGGAAATCATTACTGTTGGATGAGGATCCGAGTTTATAAGGAGGGCTGTGCTGATGTCTGGGACCTGTTTTGCAGCTGGGCCCTGTCCTGGGACCTTCCCAGGCCAGGAGCTGAGGGTTTGGTGGCATTCAGATCCGGGCTGCTCCGGGCTGTCTTTGCTGGGAGTTCTTCCTCCGCCAGCCCCTCGAGTTGTCCCCTCTGGGCGCTCCGGGGGCTGCTCAGAGGACAAACTCTCCAGGCTCTGCTGCAGTGTGAACACCTGGGAGCCTCCAGCTGCACCTTCCTTCCCCGTGGCACTCCCCGGCTCTTCCATGCAAGGCCAATCCGTGGCACGGGGTCTTATCTGGGAACAGCCACGCGCGGCCCCTCCACGGGAGCATCCCTGGGATCGGTGCCAGCTCCCCTGGGATCGGTGCCAGCTCCCCTGGGATCGGTGCCAGCTCCCCACAGCTCCTGCCCTGGGGCCAAACCCACCGCTGGCCCCACTCCTGGGGCACCTGGGAATGGACAGGGGAACTTCCACATCCTCCCTCTGCTCCGTGGGAGCCCCGTGGTGTTGGGAGGGGAGGAGAGGCCTCGTGTGCCCACGAACAGCCCCCGTTCCGCCTCCAGGACTCAGGGCAGGAAGCCAAAATCAAATCTTCCTTTTTTTTTTTTTTTCCCCCCCTTCTTTTTTTTTTTTTTCCCAGAGTGTATCACTGGCTATTGTCCTTATCAAACAAAGCCCTTTCATCAGAGGTTCTTTAACACACTTTATTTCTCTTTTATTTTGCTTTGAAATAAGCTGGGCAACAATTAATTTCAGAGAGAGAGAGAGAGAAAGAGAATTCAACAAGGATCTATTACTACTCTCGGCTTCTATTGCTGTAATGAAAATCTATTTCCTTTCCCTTTTGTGTCCCATATAATTTAATGCCCATTTTATTAATGGTCTGAAATAATTACGGAACCTTTTGTGATTCTCAAGTATGTTTCATTTAATTGTGCAATAAACGCCTAATCTCTCCCTCCATCTGAAGCTATTATGGCATTAAAATTAACAATTATGCAGCAATGCGCCCGGGTCCATAGAAATCACTCCAGATAACTAGACATATATAAATCATTCATGAGAACAATTTCTGAAAAGAGACGAAGGGAGAGAAGAAAAAAAAATTGTGTTGAGAATGACATTGGGAAGCCAAGGGCCTGGTCTCTAAGAAGATAGCAACACCTTAAAAAAATCTTTTTTTCTTCTTTTTTCACCCCCCCCTTTTTTGTTATTATTATTTTACTAATTGTGTTCAGTGGCACAGCTACCCCCCCTCCATTAGCCTGACAGATATTTTCAGAATTAATTAACTGTTAGCTCAGAGGATAAATTGTTCATTATCAATTTTTTTTCCCCCTTCCTTCTTTCTTTCTTTCCTTTTATAGTTGTTTTTTTTTTTTTTTCCCTTTTTTTCCCCTCTCTCTTTCAGGCCGGCAATTACACTCCCCGCCTTTCACTGGCAGGTCCTGTTCTGTAGGAGGTAATCCAAATGGGGAAAGTGCTTTTTCTTTCAACCCTATTCACTTCTCCTCTTCTTCCTTTTGTGGGATTTAATAACCAGGGCTGATAGGAGCGCTGTGGACAGGGAGGTTAAGTTTGTTGTCTCAGCACTTTGCTGGGGAGGGAGGCTCAAGCACCCAGCCCTGCTCCAGCCCCGTCCCTGCTCCTCACACTGCTCCTCAACTGGGATTCCTTTGACTGGGATTGGGGCACAGGGGCTGATCTTGGCCACCCGAGGAATGAGGGCTGGGGTGTCTCCATGGGGAGAGATCCCTGCTCTGTCCACCTTGAGCATGGAATCGTGGGATCCTTAAGGTTGGAAGAGTCCTCCAAGGTCATGGAGCCCAGCCGGTAACCCACAGAGGCACAGAATATCTGAGCTGGGAGGGACCCACAAGGATCATCCAGTCCAACCCTCAGCCCTGCACAGGAACATCCCCAAGAGTCACCCCCTGTGCCTCAGAGGATCAGCCAAACCCTCCTGGAGCTCTGGCAGCCTTGGGGCTGTGCCCACTGCCCTGGGGAGCCTGGGCAGTGCCCAACCACCCTCTGGGGGAAGAACCTTTTGCTGAGATCCAACCTGACCCTGCCTTGACACAGCTCCAGCCATTCCCAGGGTGCTGTCCCTGGTCACACAGAGAACTGGATTGGAAGGGATCTCAAGGGATCTTGTTCCAAACCCCCTGCCATGGGCAGGGACACCTTCCACTAGAGCAGGCTGTTCCAAGCCCTGTCTGACCCGGCCTGGAACAATTCCAAGGATGGGTCAGGAGGGCTGGACTCAACATCTCTTCTCCATTTCTAGTAATGCACATTCCTGAGGGAATCATCTACCAAAACAACTACTGAAGGTACAATTTGCTCCCCTCTGGTCCCTGGAAATGCAACTATGATGGTTCCAGCAGCAGGGTAGGAGGGATCACCTGGATATCCTGTTTCATGTGGGACTGATGGAGGATTTGATGGTATCAGGAGTTGACATTAACATTGCTGTGACAGTTATTTGTAGATGGTGACAGGGACCTGCAGTCTGTAGGGGGTGGCAGCCAGGGGTCACCTACTCTCTCTGTGAGGAGATGCTGCTGACAGGACAAGAGGACATGGCCTGAAGTTTCACCTTTGTCCTTGTGGGTCCCTTCCAAATCCGTATATTCCACGATTCTACGATTTTATGATTGAGGACATAACAATTAAAAGTCTTCTCCCCGCCTGCTTTTCTCTCCAGAAGAGGCTATAAAACAAGTTCTCTCTGAAATAGATCTGCAGCAGATCCAGAAAAAGGTTGGTTACATCTATTTGTTTTTCCCTCTTATTGCATTGCCTGTTGTGGAAATATAACCACTGGGGGCTTGAAAATGTTGGATGCTGCCCTGTGCCTTGGGAAACATGGATCAAGACCATGACTTCAGGATGGCATATACATGGTTAAAGTTGATATCCAGATACAGGTCTGAGCAATGACTTCAGTTAATCACTTGGAATAATAATAGCATGTTAGAAATGAGAGACGCCTTTTAGAAGAAAATATTTAATCAGTGGGATTGAGAGAGAAACAGCCTCAATCCAGCTCTACAATGAGCAAAGTTCAAAAGATGATTCATAACACTAAAATCCCAAATTTAGACAGTGACTGCCTCTTGTCAGGCCAATGGAGGGAGTCACACATCATGTTTGATATCTTTTCTAGGTACAGGATCCCTTTTCTGATCAGGTCAAAAAGCCCAACCCTACTGGCAGATGATGGTTGGGACCTGTTTGAAGGCAGCATCGTGAATTTATCTTTTAGAAACAACTAGTTTGGCTCTCACTGTTCAGGCTCTCGGGTTTAGATCTGGTAAACTTTGGCAAGTGAAAGCATGAGGGGACTGATTGCAAAATAAAACTGGAAATGAGTGACTGGGATCCAAACAGTTCTATTGATATTCAGGAAAGCTCTATCTGTGCTGCTGCTGTGTTGCCCTTCACCGAAAATCTGGTTCTCCTCAAAAATCAGAGGCAGGATGGTGCAGGGTATTTGAAGACACCTGTAGACTTTACCTAAAAATGGAGTTATTGAAGTGTAATGCCTTCTATAATCCTCAGGGTCACAAATCCCCAGCTCAGTGCACCCCAACGTTGACATCTACAGCTGCTCAACAGAACACCTTCATGGGCTCCCCCAGGCATTGACCATGATGGTGATGGAGGTACCTACCCTGTGGGGACACCCAGCTGAATCCCATCCTGGCTGGGGAATGTGGTGGTGGGAGGGGTTGTCTTGGCTCAACCCAGTGAGGGGGACACTTCCCACCTGCCTGAGCAGCACGATGGGAGCAGCTTGCAGTGGCATTCCATTGGTGTTGGACTCAATGGCCCTTGGGCATTCCTTCCAGTGCAGACATTCCAGGGTTCTGTGATTCTTCCGTGGCAAGTTTATGCCACTGGCTGGAAGGATTTGGGAAGTGCGACGGGCACGGCTGGCAAAGGCTGAGCACCAAGGCAGCCCCCCAGGTTACACCTTATTCTCCTGCATCAGCATCAGGTGTGTTCATGTGAGTGCAGGAGACAGAGATTAAAATGTGTCCTTCCAATGAAGACGTTATTTCCACCTCATTTAGATTTTCCTGCTCTTAATGTATTTCATCATTTCACCTCATTTTATCGAAGTGTTTTAAAAAGCTCTCCTCTTCTGTTTCTCCCTGGTGAGGACGATTAAGATAGAACTGGAATAATCTGCATGTGTTTCCAAATTTTGCTGCCTGTCTGGAATTAAATCACAGCTGCAAGAGAGGAGCAGGGAGCTGTGGGCTCCCAGCAAAGAAATGCTGTCCCTGAACACCACTGGGCAGCAATTGCAGCAAACAGCTCATATTTGGCCTTCAGTAGGTGACCAAAGTCCAAACTACCTGAGAGAGGGGTTGGCAGTCTGTGTTGTGCCCTCACTGTTTATTTCCTATGCTGATTTTTTCCAGGCCACATTCGCTGGAGCTTGTTATGGAAATGCTCTTGGTGGCATAGAAACCAAACCCCTGTCCGTGCTGGAAACATCAGTGAAGACCAAATCTCAGCCTTGTGGAAGAAACAGGATTCCCTGTGTGTCCTCCAGTTGCCTTGAGGAAAAAACACCCCCTGTTTCTGCCCCAGGCAGGGTTTTATCCACCTCTATGACGGTGCTGTTGTCCACCCCTAAGATGGAGGAGACAATTTCTCCTGCTGGATCACACAGACATTGTGGGATTTGTGTTTGAGATGTAAAGCAGAGGAGGGGACCACTGATCCCCCAGGACTGGCCACCTTGCCAGCCCTGGTGACGGTGTCCAAGAAGCTCAGAAGTGGAGGATGAAGTCACTCATTTCCTGTTGGATGGCAGCTCCCAGCTTGGATTTGTGACGTGGAGAGGAACATCAGTTTGGCTCAAAACTCCAGAGCTCCATCCCACAGTTTTGGACAGAGACTCCATAAAGCATCACAGCAGGAGGGTCATCAAGCAGAGCTCCTGGGAGTTCCTAAAATTGCCTTGGCTTTTTAGGCAACGTTCCTACCTGAAAATACAGCTGCAGGAGATGTATTTCCTTATAATAAGAAGAAGCTGTGGATGCCCCAACCTTGAAATTGTTCAAGGCCAGGTTGGATGGGGCTTGGAGCAAACTGGTCCAGTGGAAGATGTCCCTGCCCATGGCAGGCGGGTGGAACACTTTTAATATGATATTTAAGGTCCTTTCCAATCCAAATCATTCTGTGCTTCTGTTCTATGATTCTCATGCTGTTGGAACTGGGGAAATGCTCGCTGGAGCAGCGCAATGCATTGATGTTGCTCAATGTGGAGATGGTCAAAAACATCCAATTTTCCTACTCGTGTGTATGTTAAGAGATGACCCCCCTGTTCCTCAGCATCTCCTGCTGTGCAGATGTGCTGTCTGCAGCCAGTCAGAGCATTGCCTTCCCAAAGCCCATTTCATTTAATGACTGTTTTCATATCACTGCCTGGTATTTATTTACTTCATGGAGCACGTTGGAGGTCGTAATGAAAAACGACCCAACCTCACCACAGAGACTGCCCCACACTTAAGACGATTAAGATAAAGTCCCGCATAAGTGGCCCTAATAAAAGGAATTTATCACAAGACATGGAGAGGAAGGTATCTTTATTCAAGAGGTGAATAGCACTAAGGGTTGTCAGCGCAGATTTTCACTTCGGGAAATTATCATTCATTCTCCAAATTACTGACTGCACAAAAATTACTAAATGGTGCGTTATCACTCCCTCTCAGCACGAGGATGTCTTTGTTGTACGTCCCATTACAAATGGCTGGCCCCGTGATTATCGTCAATAAATCACAGGTAAGCACAGCACACGCCAGGAGGGGGCTTGGCTGAGAGGCTCCTGGAGCTGCCGTGGAAGGAGAGACAAAAGCAGCCCCAGGAGTGGAGCTCTGCTCTTTGGGGTGGGTGATAACTCAGCTGTCTGTGCACAAGGACAGGGGTGGCCTCGCCGGTCACGCCGAGGATTCACAGACATGGGCAATGCATTTCCTTCCCTCTCCAGGAATCCCTGCAAGGCACACACCTGGGGAGGGTGGTTTTGGTTGTTTTTTTTTTCCCTTCTGCCTCCTGCCAAAGGGAACGTGGGCACGGCAGGTACCGAGTGGCAGCCCAGGATAACGGCTGAGGAGGGTTAAGTGAGGCTTCTGCAGCCCTGCAGCAACTCTGCTGAGCGTGATGCCCCCGTAACTCAAAGCTATGAGGACATTTCTAGGGGTCAGACTTACCTGCAAGGAGCCTTTGGGCTCCTCCTCCTTCCAAGATGTCTCAGTGGTCCTTGTCTGGATTTAAGACACGTCTGCCTGTTTCTTCTGAAGACAATGTGAATTTTTTTATTGTGGAAAGGCATCCCTGCATCCACAGATCTATCAGTGATAGAGGCAGAGGTGGAACCCTGCAAGATGGAAGGGTTTGATCTGCATCCTGGTATCCAAATATGCTTTAGGTGAGCTACAAGGAAGCATCACAACTTGGAGAAGAAGAGCTGTTTATTTTTCTCCTGTTGAGACCATAGAAGGGTTTTTGTCTCAGTGATACCCTGCAAAGGGCAGCTTGTTTTATTCAAGAAGAAAACCATGGATATTTTCACTGATAAAATAATGAGATCTTTTCGTGCATCCTGAAATAGATTTGGACAGTGGACAGGACTTCAGATTCATCCCAGGAATGTGGCCCTTGTAATGGTGCTCCACTGCTCCTGCCCCATGCAAAACCCTTCATCATTAGTGTCAGTGAAGAAAGCCCCAAAGTCCTCAGTGGTTAAGGACAAGATCCTTCACTCACCTCCTGTGTCAGGAGAGATTCTTGAACTCGGAAGACTTGATTCAGTCCCAGAACTTGAAGGTGACCTGTATCACAGCTTGTCCTTGCTCCACACTCGACACACTCCTCTATGATGTTGTGTCCTCTTGTGAGAAGAATCTGGAAAGGTGGGCAGAAGCTTTTCAGGAAGGCTGTGTCAGAGAATAGAAAGGACTATGGGAAGAGCTGAGGTGATCCCCAAACAGCTGATGACGTGCTGTGCAGCTGTTTCTGGGGGCAGATGTTCATCCTGACGAGCAGTGTTTGCTGTGCACTGATGCAAAGCCCATTTCAGCTGTGAAATCTCTGAAGAATTCCTCCAGCAGCACCACAGTGGGGTTTTCCCCCCCTCATCAGCTGTGTTTTACTCCTTCTCCTTTCTCGGGGTGGTAAGGAAAGCAGGGGCTGTTGGTGAAGGCTCTGAGCTCAGTGCCGGGGTGGGGTGAGGGCCGGGGCAGGAGCAGACAGAGCTCCCGTGGAGTGAAAGGGCCCCAGCAGAGCTTTAGATCCCTATCACAGCTCGTGGCTCCGGCGATTACAGTGTATTAAGGCTCTGTCGGTGTTGACAAACACTGCCCCAATTAGGAATTAGCTTGGCATGGCATCTGATAGCGCTGACCCGCTAAATGGGCTGCCCTGCCCTCCCCCTCGATCGCTGAGGCAGCAGGCAGGAAACAAATCCCTTCCCACCATCCCTTCTCCTCCTTTTTCCCCTTAATTGATGCATTTCCATTGACAACCCCAGGCCTGCTGCATGAATATTAATGCCTGTCATTGTGCTGCCCCACTACACCCAGTCCAGCAGCCCTGGGACCACCGGGGACATCCCAGCCGTGGGGTTTGCTTTCAGTATTCACAGAACCACAGGGGTTTTTGGGTTGGAAGGGACCTTGAAGACCATCTTGTTCCAACCCTCTGGCCATGGGCAGAGACACCTTCCACTAGAACAGGTTCCTTGTGTTATTGGAGTCTTGTCAATCAAACAGCAAAGAAAGTATCTTTATTTCTGGAATTCACTGTCCAACTGAAGTTCCAGACCTCCAAGACCTTCCAAACCCATCTCAGTGCCTTCATCAGGGGATAAAAATGCACTGGTCACCAACACAGCTGCAACCAGGACAACGAGGGGAGCAGATATTATCACACCTAAACTGAGGGCAGCAGACATTATCACACCTAAACTACTCAAGGGGACGTGTAGGAAGATGAGACACACCAACAGTTGTGGCAGATTTGGGTCAGAGAAAGGCTGGGAGCTGGAGATGTCCTCTGCAAGGCTTTCTGGCTTTGGAGTGAGGGACACCAGCTGGAAGGCAGCAAACAGGGGCTGAGTACAATTGATTTACTGCAGATAGAAGTAGATATTTGAAGGGAACAGAAGTGCAGGAAGGACAGGGGGGCTGGTCAGGGTCACAGCAGGTGACAAAAGCTGGGTTGTGCAGAGATGGATGGTGCAGCTGCTTAGGCAGGAGAGTGGAGAGCTGGAATGCCTGTTGTGTGTAAACCATGGAGGAATCACAGGACAGTCTCTGCTCTGCTTTGGACCATGTCTGGTGCACAGGAGCCCCAGAGGGAGGATGTCACCACTGCTTCAGCTCCTGTGACACAGACTGAGGGAGCAGCTTCCCTGCTGCTCCAGACAGACCGACCAGAGCTCTCTCCTGAGTGATCCCAGGTCAGACACAGCTTCCAGGGATCCCTGTGCTGGCATGGGACTCCCACCAGGTATTCCCAACACACCATCAATGTTTTGTTTTGTGCTTTCTGAGCTCCTTGTCTGCCATAACTGTCTCTGTGAGTCTTCTCCTGCCATGGGCACAGCCCATCCACATGAAATGGCAAGGAAAAGGCAGCAAGGAAGTATCCAAGGGCTTATCCAGTCCTAAGATGGGCTTCATTCAGAAGGGATTCATCCCATGTAACTTAACCTAGATGCCTGCCTAATTTAGGCAGATGAATTCTGTTCCCAGGCTGATTTTCATGACCACTACCTTGAGAAAAGCTCTTGCTATTAAAGGAAGCATCATCTTTAATTATTTCCAAAAATCACAGAATCCCAGGATATGCTGAGCTGGAAGGGACCCACCAGAACCATCCAGTCCAACCCCCAGCCCTGCACAGGAACATCCCCCAGAGTCACCCCCTGTGCCCCAGAGGATCAGCCAAACCCTCCTGGAGCTCTGGCAGCCTTGGGGCTGTGCCCACTGCCCTGGGGAGCCTGGGCAGTGCCCAACCAGCCTCTGGGGGAAGAACCTTTTGCTGAGATCCAACCTGAGCCTGCCCTGACACAGCTCCAGCCATTCCCTGGGTGCTGTCCCTGTTCCCCCAGAGCAGAGCTCAGGGCCTCACTGAGTCCCCAGAGCACAGGGAGTGATCCCAGTTCATACAGGCAGACGTGGCAGTTTATGGCCATAGGACATAGGGACATAAAGTGCTTTTCCAGGTTCCCTCTTGGAGAAAGAGGTGCCAGGAAGAAAACATCTGCTGTGTTTTCACAGGAGAGGAGTGAGCTGGGCTGTGCCTGCACGAGGGGTCCCACCTTTGGTGGCCGAGCTGGTTTTGGAGTTGAGCTTTGCTTGGTGCCAACAAGGCCCTGTCCCAGCCCTGGCTGTTCTGGCAGTGGGGTCACAGCGATGCTGATGAACAACAGCCCCAAAGCAGGTGTTCCATCCGTACCTCCCTCCCCTTTGGAGCGGAGCAGGAGGGTTTTCCACTCCTTTATGGCTCCGGCTCACGTGTTCCCATCGGGGTGGGGAGGAGTGGGGGAGCCCCGTTGGGTTCCCTTTTCCAGCAGTGGAATTGATAAGGTTCATCTGCATACAAAAGGCTGAATGGAGAGGCAGGAGGGTGAGCGGGGTCGTACACCCAGATGGATTTTTTAATTCCGGGGGAAAATAACACCGCGCTCTCAAGTGATAACTGAGCCTTTCTTCCCAACTCGGACCAAAATATGATTTTTCATCTGCGCATTGGAGGAGAGGAAAATTATACAGAATTTCATTCTGCAGAATAATAAAGCTGCATGCTGAATAAAGCTCCCATAAGCCAGTGTAATTACTGAAGGGCAGGAAACACACTTTCAGTTTATATCTAATCACAATGCCATATTGTGTGCTGTGAAAAGGCCTTCTGGAGGCCGGAGTGTTGCTGGAATGTGAGCAGACCCTGAAGACTTCCTTCTTGGCAGGACTTTTCTGGCTGTGAAAAAAGGGGAGACAACTAGCTGGAGTCACTTAAGAGGCCACAACAACATTGCTTGAGAAGGACTCCCAAGGCCTTTATTTTGGGATTCAGACTCGACCCCAGCAGCCCTTTGATCTCAGTGTGGGACTCAGTGCTGTGGCCCAAAGGAGCACACGGGTGGTTTGGGGTTGGATCCTGCTCCAACCTGGCTGAACTCAGCCTGTGAACCATGGTTTGTCCATGTAATTAACACCATTAGGATAAAAGAAAATGGGATGCTGCTGCAGTCTGGTGTGTCCTCCTTCCTCTGTTCCCCTCGTGGCTGATTGCAGGCACAGAACACCCTGCACAGACCAGGCACAAAACACTCTGCAACACCCTCAGACTGTCACAGGGCTGCTCTGGGGAAAGTTGTGCTCAGGAAATTGGTTAAAAAAAGATGAAAACAGAGTAGGAAATGCCCAATAAGGCTTTGGACAGGCCTGGGAGGTACCAGAAGGGATGTGTTCACGGAGGGGAAAAGCAATGCAAAGGGGCAGCGAGGGGAAAGACTTCTCTGTGCAGTGAGAACTACTACAGAGGATGAAACCCCCCCTCAGCACAGCTTGAAACATTGCTGCTGGGCCAGGAAATAGAGACTATAAAACTGCTCCCAGTGTGCTACTTCATTCCAAGGTCCTTACACTAAATCCCCCGTGGCACCAAGGGACAGGCGGCTGCAGAGGGGGGGAAGTGCTGTAGGACAGGAGGTCCCCAGAGAAGGGGACACCCATCCAGGCCAGGAGGAAGGGGACAGCCCGTGGCAGGATGTGTGTGCACAAACACATGGGAAAAGGCTTTGCTGCAGCCTGAAAAAAATCCTCCACACGCCCTCAACCCCAAGTTTTAACCTCACTGCAAACAGGAAAAAAAGCAACTGTAAAAATGCCCTCCCGGGTCCCACTGTCAGCCCCCCTGTTTTACAGCCAGATTAATTTGTTTGAAGGAGGTGAACACAGAGAGGAGAAGGGAAAGTTGGCAGAGGGAAAGTAGTTTTCCTGGCTGGAGAGGCCAGCTCCGACCTCTACCATAGCCTCTGGAAAACACTGATGGAATATTGTCTGTGTCCCTGGTGCTGAGGAAAGCTCCATGACTTAGGAGGGGTTTCTAGTACTCCTGCCTCAGGAGGTCGGTCTTGTATCCCTGTTTTAGGGGTTGCTGTTGGCTGCAGACTGTCTCCCAAAGGTTATCACAGGCTCAGAAGACCAAGGCTCTCAGCTGGGATGCTGCACATGGAGGTGCATCTCCCTGTTGGATGCAGGCAAAGTAGGTTACATCCCACAGTTTCCCTGCTTTGATACTACAAATACATTTACAATTTCCCAAACATGCTGCTTCCTGCTCTTTTCATTTGCTCAGGCACCAACAGTGTCTTTTAGCCTTTCCATTTGCCTCTAAGAAGAAACATTCATGTTTTTTCTCAGATAGCTCAACAAATTGTTTGTTAGATAAACCAAGAGCTGCCTAGATCCTTCCTGCACACCAGCTCTCTGTTCCCCTGCCTGTTCTTCCCCGTGGGTTGGACAACCTTTTCCTTAGAGAGAACTACCCAGGTGAAGTGTTGCCCATGACACCACTGCAGTGCCACTGGTCTGAACTGGGAATGCTCCACCCAAAAGAGGCTCAGTCCCTTGCTTTTCCAGAGTACAACTCTCTGGTGGCTCGTAGACATCCTCTGGGTAACTAATACACTCACATCTCTCTGCTCCTCTCTCGTTTCCAACTGATGAGCTCCCAGTTTAGAGCAGAATTTCTTGTTAATCCCCAAGTGCATGACCTTGCATTTAGTAGTCTTAAATTTCATCCCATTTCCTTTACTCTCGTCTCCAAGATTATGCAGTTCTCCATGTATGGTATTGTGATCCTCCTTTACTTTGCTGACGGCTCCTAAATTTATGAGGACTAGAAAATTGACAGGAAACTTAAGGCCAAGCCTGGCAGCCAGTTCACCTTGGATGGGAAGGGCAGATGGGGGTGAAATCCCGCAGCTACCCGGGGTGCAGGGGACAGCAGTGATCCAGCAAGTGGCTTCCTGACACAGGAATCATGCACTCCATAAAAAATCCCCCGTGTGGGATCTGTCAGAGAGGGAAAAACCTTCTCTGCTCAGTCAAACCTCTCTGTTTCCCCTTCAGCTGTGAGATGATCGAGTTGGTTGTTGAACATCAGTGGCCTGGCAGTGTGCCTGGGAGCTGAGGTGGGAGGTTGGCAGGGGTGGCCGGGCAGCACCTCTGGTCCATCCAGGCAGGGCAGACTGAGTGGCAGAGCCTGCTGTGATTTCCCATTCGTGGTGCAAAGGAAGAGGTCCCTGCCAAAATGATGGATCCTCTGCTTGGAAGGTGACTGTGCTGCCTCTGCTGCTCCAGCAGCCCTGAGGCTGCTCCGAGTTCCCTTTGCCACAGGTGCCCTCATCTACCAAAAGTACGGTTTGGTATCTAATGCACTGATTTACAAAGTCACCCAGAATGTTCTGGATGCCCTCACTCACATCTAAAGTTGAAAGAAGGGAGTAAGGGCTGGAATCCAGGAAGGTGTCAGAGATCACAGAGTATCCTGAGTGGGAAGGGACTCACAAGGATCATCGAGTCCAGCTCTAAAGTGAATGGCCCATAAAGGGATTGAACCCACAATCTTGGTGTTATTAATTATTATCAGGTGGTGAAGGGACTTGAACACAAATGCTATGAGGAGAGGCTGAGGGCTGTTCAGCCTGGAGAAGAGGAGGCTCAAGGGAGACCTCATCACTCTCTGCAACTCCCTGACAGAAGGTTGTAGCCAGATGGGGTCGGGCTCTTCTCCCAGGAACCAGCAGTAGGACAAGAGGGCTCGGTTTTAAGCTGTGCCAAGGGAGGTTTAGGTTGGATACTAGGAAGAAATTTTTCACAAGGACATTGCTCAGCCATTGGAATGGGCTGCCCAGGGAGGGAGTGGAGTCACCATCCCTGGAGGTGTTGAAGGTGAGACTGGATGTGGCATCAGTGCCATGGGCTGGGAACCACTGTGAGGTTGGATCAAGGGTTGGACTTGATGATCTCAGAGGTTTTTTCCAACCCATTTGATTCTCTGATTGATTCTATGATTCTATGATTCTATGATTCTATGATCAGTTGGCTTTAACCAACGGAGCTGGTCTCAGGGTCATGCTGCTGGGACCTGACTGCATAGACCTGTGTGTCTCTACCCCAACTCCCAACCACCTGGCTGCTTAAAGCTGGGCTTTATTTCCTTCTCTGTGTGCACTCAAAAGCCTTGAGCACCAGCACCTCTGAAAGAGCAGCTGCTGAACACAGAGAGGCATCATCTGCCTCACAGGCACAGGCACATTTCGGGGTAAATGAGAACTCCGTGGGACGCTTCTCTCCAAACTCCTCAGGAGACCTCCTGGCCTAAGGAATCCCACAGCTGCATCCCCTCAGAGACCCCATTTCCCTCTGCCAAATCCCCCCTGTCTGCACGGAGTTGGCTCCTGACCTCCCTCCGTTTCCGAGGGGCTGCCACTGTTTGGCACTAAGCAGCGAGCCGAGGGGATCCAGCCCTCCCAATCAGCACAACTAAAGCATGAAATGAGGACACGGGGCCGGCAGCGCGAGCCGGGGGGGGGGGGGGGGCCGGAAAATAAAATAAAAAATAAAATAAAATAAATAAAAAAAAAGAAATGGGAAAGAAAGCAGAGCCTTTGCATTATCCTGTGTGCTCTGTCCGGGCTGCAAAGGCTCTATTTTTACCCACCTTCCCATCTCCCCTCGGCACAGTCCCCTCCTCCTCCGCCCGCGCTGCCAAAGTTCTTGAATCAGCAGATTCTGAGCTCGGCAGCGGCAAAGAGCTATTGAGGGCCGGGCTCTGATAGCATTACAACCATCCATGGAGCCATTTTCTGTGGCGAATCGCTGAGTTCTACCTGGTTATCTCCTGCCTTGCACATCACTTCCGAATGACATGCTCTCAGTCTGGGCAAAAAATGAGAGTTTTTTTTTTAAGAGCTGGGATTTCAATAATATGTGACGAAAGGATGAGATTACTTTCTGAGGTGGGAGAAGGCGAGAGAGGGGGAGAGAGGGAGAAGAGATGAAGAGCAAGTTCTTGGTCCTTTGTGGAGTTTCACAGCAAGGCTTCTCTCTTGGTGGTACAGGCGGCCCAGTGGCCCTTCTTTGGGTGGATTCTTACCCTTTCCCCAGGTGAGGGGGGCTGGGAGAAGCCCAGGTATCCAAGAGGTCGAGAGGTGTCTGTGCAATGCATGAAATGCTCTGGCTAACAAAGAAACTGCCTGGCTGCAAATGGCACTGGAAGCAGAAGCTGCACTAAAGAGTGGCTGAGCTGTAGCTCCAATTTCAATATGAAGTCACAACCCGTCCAAGGCTCATGTGGTGGCTTTATTTCCAAGTGTCCAAATTAGCCAGAAGTCAGTTGGAAATGGAGGTGAGGGTGTGTGACCATCAGTGAGACGCTCTCAGGCGGAGGGGTGGGGGTGTGGCCAGTGTGTGTGATGGTGGTGGAGCCAAGGAAAGGCTGTTCTGGTGTCAAACATTCCCCTGTGCAGCAGAGTCGGGCTCATTCTGCAGCGATAATCCCTTCCCTGCCTTCAGATAATTCCTGTGCCTATATTCTCCAGCCTGGGTGCTTATCTGCTTCCCTTCCCATCAGTGCTGGGTGCATCACTGTGTTTATCTTCCCAGCAAGCAGTGCTGTCAACCCCCAGGTACAGAGAGAAACCCAGAGCAGCAGGATGGGGAGGCTGCAGAGCTTCACCCTGGTCACACACAGGACTGGCTGTAGAGCAGAAACTACCCCGAGGTACAAACTTGTGTCTAAAACCTTTGTTTCAACACTCAGGAGGAGAAAAACGAACACCAAGACCATAAAAAAACCTCCAAAGGCAGGTTGTGTAGGTTTGTCACGTCTCCAGATGCTCTTCTACTCCCTGGGAAGCCAACTGAGGCCCAGGAAATCCTGTGGCCCTGTGGCTGAGCTTTAGGCAGGGCCAGGAATGCATTTGTAGATGTAGGAGCCATTGTGGTGTCCAGCACTTGGGTAGGGTTGAGGGGCTTCTCTGGGGACTGTTTATTTGTGAGGGAGATGTAATTCCTGCCCAGCAGAGTTTGGAGAAGACCACTTTCCTGCCCAGGAGCACGTGATCAAGGAAAGTCTTCCTGGCTGTGCCCACAGGCAGCAGCTTCCAGGGGTGGGAAGGTCCCCAGGGCTGCAGGAACTTTGTGCAGCTGCAGCAGCGTGGAGGGTGTCAGCACCAGGGCTAAACAGCTCTGAACTGTGTGGATGAACACGAACGTTCTGCTGTCTGAGGAGAAGGAAACAGGGCTGTAATTCCTCCTTGAAGGCCCAGAGCTCCATCCCAGACCTGTCCCCAGGGGAAGCTGTGCAATCTCGGTCTGGCCGGGGCGCTGCTCCCCCCCCCGGCGCCCACCCGGCCGTGCTCTGTGCTCTCCCATTCACCTCCCAGGCACAGGGAGAGCAAAGGGAGCAGGCACAGGAATCCTCCCACCCCTGATGCGATCCCCTGCAGGGCACAGGAATTCTCCCACCCCTGATGTGATCCCCTGCTCGTCACAGCCGCGGGGCCGGCGGTGTCAGGGACGATCTGACCAAGTGCACCGGGTGAAATGTCCCTGCCTTCTGTCTTTAGATAAGGGCGCTATCACTGACTCGACATATTTTATGTATAACACACCCGATGCAAAAAGCATTCAAGCATCAGGCTTGTTTAAATGTATTTGATGGTATCTGCAAAAACCAGTTAAGGCTCCTGGGCTCGGGGCGGGATGCTCTGCGTGGAGAATCACTGCAGGAGAGGCCAGCCTGGCTCACCCCCCCCCGTGCTCCAACCTGCCTGTGGCCAGGGCACAGGGCAGGGAGGAGGACAGGCCACTCCATAAGGTCATGGTGAAGGTGCTCAGCCTTCCACAGAGGGAGGAGCAGGGTGGAGAGTCTGTCTGCAAAGTCCCCTTCCAGCTCAGCTGTGAGGATTTATCAGTCAGCTCCAAATCTGTCTGAAACCACAATGTAAGAAAGATCTGAAGCCATTAGAGAGTGTCCAAAGGAGGGAATGAAGATGGGGAAAGACCTTGATTTGGAGCCGCGTGAGGACACTGAGGGCACTTGGTGTGTTCAGCTGGAGCAGAGGAGACTGAGGGGAGACCTCACTGCAGTTCCAACTGCCTGGGCAGGGGCAGAGGAGGGGCAGGGACTGAGCTCTGCTCTGGGGGGACCAGGGACAGCACCCAGGGAATGGCTGGAGCTGTGCCAGGGCAGGCTCAGGTTGGATCTCAGCAAAAGGTTCTTCCCCCAGAGGGTGGTTGGGCACTGCCCAGGCTCCCCAGGGCAGTGGGCACAGCCCCAAGGCTGCCAGAGCTCCAGGAGGGTTTGGCTGATCCTCTGGGGCACAGGGGGTGACTCTGGGGGATGTTCCTGTGCAGGGCTGAGGGTTGGACTGGATGATCCTGGTGGGACCTTCCAGCTCAGCCCATTCTGTGACTCTGTGGTTCTCTGAAAGTCCTCCCAGGACCTGAGGCCCCTGGGTCTCTTCGCCAGCACCAGCAGCACGGGGGTTGTCCCACGACTTTTTTTCACCATCACACCCCTCTGCTCTCAGTGGAGAACAACCCTGACTATGGTATTTTCATGTTTTATGGGGTCCTTGCCTGGGTTTCACCTCATTTTCCCCTACCTGGCAAGAAAGTGATAGTTCAGATAAACAATTCCTAGAAAATTTAAATGCCCTCGCTTTTTTTTTTTTTCCCAAAGAGTTTTGGTTTTGAACTGAATTTTACAAGAACACATGAGGAGCAGATAGAGGCAAATCACTCCTACAGCTTTCTTTCTATTTACAAGATAGTTCTTTATCTTGAATTTATGATCCTTGATCCAAGCTCCTGGGCTGGCTGTAAGGAAATAGACACTTTTGGTATGGAAATAAAATATAATACACCTTTATTTTTAAATCTGCAGAGATTTTCTGGGTTAGGCTTGGTATCTCTGGGGAGAAGGGAGAAACAAAGACACATTTCTCTGTCTGTTGCTTCTCATCAGTCCCATCTCTGCTTATCAAACAGATGAGATGGAGCTTGCACAGGAAAACAGGGGATTTCCTGTTGGTTCCTACCTTTGTAGAGGTTCACATTTTGTCATTAATGGCAAGATCAGGCAATGACCAAATGACTTTGGTGCTCATTTGCTTGGAAGGATGGCACTACTTTTCCCAGTGATAAGGGGAAAACAGGCCCTCTGCTGCTTCTGAGGGGGTAAAATCCCAAATACAGAAGATCTAATATTCTTCATCTGTTTATTTTTAAGGCCCAGCCAACACTTGTGGGATGTTTGGGGGTACTGGTGCTCTGCTGGAACAGTTTGGGACACCTGGAGAGAGCAGGGGATGGTGGTGGGACAAGGACGTACAGCTGCAAGACAGGGTCAGCCCCACGTCCTTGGACAGGGTCAAAAGGAGGGAAAAACTCACCCCCTCTGCCATTTTTGTCACCCCTGGGAGGCAGAGGTGAGCCTGGAAATCCTTTGGGCAGCAGAGCTTGCAGGGGTTCCGGGGTTCCTCGTGCCGGTGTCCATCTCTTGTCCCCCTGTCATGGAGGAAACAAATTCCTGACCTCTCCCAGATGCTTTCACTGGGAGAGGATAAACCTCTCAATTTTGGGTTAGTTTAAAACAGGAGCAAGAAGTTCAAAGCCAGAAAAGCTCACATGCAGCCTGGCTACCAGCTGTGGAGAAACCCTGCTGTCCCTCCTCAAGGCTGCTCCCAGCTGCGCTGGGAACTGCAGGAAAGCACTTCCCTTATCCTGGACCCCTGGTTCTCCATCTGCAAAACCAGGCTTCCAATTTGGAAAATAAAAAAAAAAAAAAACAAACCCACACTTTAAAAAATAAATCCACGGATGGGAGCTACCTGCAAAAAAAAATCCCAATTAGTTTTCTAAATTCCAGTTTAACAAGTGGATTGTTATTCCCTGTGGGTACCAGGAGGCAGCACTTTGAGAATTTGGGAGGGAAAATCCAACAATGCCATATTTTTGAGGTGGGTTTTCTGTCCTGTTTAAAATTGGTGCTTTCCCCCAGCAGCTTTAGTTGAGGTTTAGGAAGAGAGGAAGAGGAGGAGAAGGAGGAAGAGGAGGAGGAGGAGGAGGAAGGGAGGAAGGGGGCTGTGCTGTGTGTGAGGGTGTCTGGGGCTCATGGCAAAGGATCCTTTTGTGAAGATCAGCAGTTCTCTGCTCTTTTATCCCAGGCAAAGATTACATTTAACTCCCAGGGGTCTTTGCTTCCTCAGATCCTTTTCAGACTGAGTCACTGTAGCACTGCAGATAGTTTTGGGTGTCCTTTCATTTATTTTTTTTTTGACAGTATTAAATATATACCCCAGTGAGCCATAAATCAGTGGTTTATCAGAGAATAAATCATATCTGTAATAAGGGACCACTTCTTTTTAATTGGACAGTGCATTAAATGAAACAGATATACTTTCTCAAAGAATACAAAAATGTGTCAGCTCGCCTTCTTTAATGAATTTTAATTTTAAACCACCTTTTCTTTGAGAGAAAAGCTATTTCCCCCCTCCTCCCTCCAGTAAAATTATATTCTAACTGGAGGATTTGCTGAGTTTTGTGGGTTATTGTACTCACACCACTTTACCTTTCATTCCTATGGTATTGTAGGAGCCTTTCCTCCAGGTTCAGGTTGGTTTGTGTGGAGAGGGATCTTTTAGCAGGTGGATATTTGTTTGTGTGGGGAGATGTCCATGTGTTTGCTGGTGGAGAAGGGGTTGGCTCAGGTTTTATTTGTGAGGGTGTTGCCACAGTGGAGACCCTGGAAGTGTCCCTGACATCTCCCTGAATCCTGGGGAAACCTCTGCACTGGCTTTTAAATAATTTGGGTCATGAGAAGTGACTCCAGGGAGTCAATTCCTTGGGAAGAGGAGGATTCATGTTATTTGTAGACAAGTGTGGACCCTTGAAAAGAAAGATGGAGAGAGACTATTTCCAAGGGTCTGCAGTGCCAGGACAAGGGGAAATGGCTCTGAACTGAAAAAGAGTAGGTTCAGATGGGATATTGGGAAGAAATCCTTCCCTGGGAGGGTGGAGAGGCCCTGGCACAGGGTGCTCAGAGAAGCTGTGGCTGCCCCTGGACCCCTGGAAGTGTCCAAGCCCAGGTTGGACGGGGCTTGGAACAACCTGGGCTAGTGGAAGGTGTCCCTGGCCATGGCAGGGGGTGGAATGTGATGGGCTTTGAGGTCTCTTCCAACCCAAACCATTCTATAATTCTATGTACTCTCTTGCTCTTTCTCATTTAGATCACAAGCTCTTTAAGGCAGCAGCAACAGACCAAGAGCAGGAATTCTGGTGCTTTGGGAAAATCCTGACATTTTTAACGTTTCCTTTTTGGGAGAGCTTTGCCCCAGAGCAGGATGAGCTGGAAAAAGCCTGTCCTGGAGGGCTGTGCTTTGCAGGGGGTTTTTGTGTCCCCTGAGGTTGGGCATCACACCTGAACAAGCCCCCTGGGAGCATTTGCAGCCGCTGGAAGAAGACAAGACCTTGTGGAAGTGGTGGATCCTGCAGCAGGAGAGCTGGGCCAGGGCTGCTGTTCGTGTGCTGTTCCCTCCACGGGGCCAGGGCTGTGGGACCTCCCACCCCACACTGCTCAGGGGCAGGTAGGGGTGAAGTCCTGATGCCTAAAAGGGGGTTGCAAGCGTGGTGAGGAGGTTGGTGAACAGGGAATAGTCACAAAGTACAAAGGGCAGGTCTTCCTTGTGGTGGATAAGACGAGATCAGGTGGCTTCCACAAAATAAACCAAAAAACCCCTCCCAAACAAGCAAAAAAACTCCTCAAACAAACCAAGCAACTGAAAAAAAACCCAAACCAAATTCAAAACCCTGTTTTTTTCAGTAATCAACCTTGCCATTAAAAAAAAGCCCTGATATCCAGCCCAGGACACTTCCCATCCCTCCCATGACAAAGGTGGGTGGCCATCCAGGAGCCAGCCCAGCCAGTTCCATGTCACCCCCCCCCCCCTTGCTCAGCAGTAGCATTTTGGGAAGGCAGCCAACATTTTCAGGTACTGGGCATTCATTTCAGGTGCTGGGCATTCATTTCAGGTACTGGGCACTCATTTCAGATACTGGGCATTAATTTCAGGTGCTGGGAATTCATTTCAGGTGCTGGGCATTAATTTCAGGTACTGGGCATTCATTTCAGATACTGGGCATTCATTTCAGGTGCTGGGTATTCATTTCAGATACTGGGCACTCATTTCAAGTACTGGGCATTAATTTCTGGCCCCTTTGGCTGCCCACCCTCCACCCCCCAGTGTCTCCCACCACCACAGCCCCACTGTTTCCCCTCCTCAGAAGACACCCAGGCTCTGCCATCATTTTCTTCTCAACACGCTGTTAGGAAAATCCTGATGAATTTGAATCTCTTCTTATTATTTCCAGCCCTGTGCTTGTATTTCCTCCCAACACCTTGGGTGTGATTTCCCTCCCCTGAGTGCCCAGCTGGGTCACAGGCAGTAATAACTGGTTATTAGCTCTGGGCAGAGCAAGCATTTCCAACCAGGCACGAGAAGATATTACAGGCAGAAATATAACATTATTTCCAGCTTCTTGTCCTTGGTGGCTTTGGAGCAGGTATCATTTTCTTTTTTGTTTTGCTGGTTGAATTTCTAAGAAACCAAAGGCTCAGAAACTGCTGGAAATTCTTTATCCTTGTCATCTTAATTCACATTTTCTCTCGAATGACTGTTCCTTGGTGCCATCATTTGTCTTGAAAGGCTTGAAAACCACGGCTTTTTCTTTTTCTCATTTGTTTTTTTTTCCTGTTAAATTCTGGAGTAGTTGAATGAAGACACTTCAGACCTGTGTATTTCTTACACAAGTTATTCATTGTTCAGCAATTTAAAAGGTAAAATAACACTGCATGGCCATCATGGTTTGTAGTACATTAAGCCTTGGAGCTTAATATCCTATATAATGAATGTTTCTTTCTGCATAATGAGATTGGGAAATGGAGGAGACAGCTTTATTTTGAACAGAAAGCTTCCAAAACTAAAAAAAAAAAATAAAATAAAATAATAAAACCCCACAACAAAGTGTTTGGGGAAATGCTTTGTTTAAATGCCTGCCAGTTAAGCAGACTGGGCAGCTGAAATGAAAGCTTTACAAGGGATCTTCTCAAAGGAGGAACTTTCCAGCTCACCCCACATGGCTACAACAGCCTGAGGACACCCCTGAGTCCCCACAGCTCCTTGTCAGCAGAGCCACAGCTTCCCCAGCAGCAAATGTGCCTCTAAACCCAACTGAGAAGGAGGAAAAGCCTCTCCAAAGGTGAGATTTGTGTGGCACCACAGATGGAGAGAAGCTCAGAAAAGAGCCGCTGTGCCAGGCTGAGCTTTAATTTGGGGAGTGCACTGACCCCCCCTCCCCTCCATCCATCAGGAAAACCCTGTCCCAGCTTGGATGCTGTCCTAACACCAGGAGAATAAACCAATAGAACAGCAGAGCAGTAGGAAGGGAGTGCTGTGCCATCTAGTGTGAGCTGGGGCTGGTAAATAACGCAGTTATTCACTGCTCAGCTGCACACGTTGTGTCCTGCCCTGGGCAGTTCAACGAGGCTGCCTCCAGCTTTTGCAGTGCTTAATGATTAATTAATCATTTCTCAGGGCTGAGAGCACCCTGCTCCAGGCAGGATGGCTGGTTTAAAGCCCGAGGTTTGGCTCACATGGGCTGCAAGGAGGAACTGGGCAAGGGAGGTCAGCAGAGGGTTTGCTCCCCATCCCAGCAACAGAGAAATCGAGGCCAAAACACGGCATATTTGGTTTCCTCTGTCTTTGTCACAGAAAGATCCACCAGGAGTTTCCCTCTCCTTCAGCTCACGCTGGGCCTTGTCCTGATCTGACCCCAGAACCATCACCAGCCCCACAGGGAAGGTGCCCGGGGGTGCAGGACCTTCGGGCGCGGGGATGAGCCGAGTCCTCGGGGCTCTGGGGGCACCAAACCCCCCCAGGGTGCTGAGCCTGCCCCCGTGGGGGTGCAGAGAGGGCACAGAGGGCACCCCAAAGCCCTGGGGAAGGGGACCACCCTGCCTGGTGTGGGGGTGTCCTGTCCAAGCTGCCGGGGGGGGGGGGGCAGAGGAACAGCGACCACCTCCCGTTGGGAGGGAAAGTTGGGAGGTGGGAGCCCAACCTGGCACGTGGCCAGGAATGGCCTTGTGGTGTGATGTGCTCTTGGATTTTATTTAAATCAGGGAGACGAGAGGACAGTTCAGAGCACTGGATTAATTCCACTTTCTCCCTCTCGCTCTCTCTTTTTTTATTAGGAAAATAAAAGAGACTTTGAAATATTAAGAGAGAGTGGGATTAGAGCCCTCTCCTGCTACCCCAGTCTTTCCTCCCCTATTAATTTCCACTTGATTAGAATTCTTTTTGAAGTATTTAAATATGGACAATAGGAAAAAGGGAGGGTGAAGTTATTGAATATCAGTTAAACTGTATTAATATAAGCTCAGTTCCAGCTTTTATATAGATACTTCATATATATGTATAGTTTCCACTAGGAATAAAGTAGATCTATCCCTCCTCCCCTACCTAAAGTAATTATGATTTAAAAAAAACTATAATGAAACTCTTAAACTTTAATAGCCCATTTATAAATCCCCAGCTTAAAATTTAAATGCTTAAAAAAAAGTTTTAGAACTGTAGAAATTTTATTCCCCCCCCTCCTTTTTTTTTTTTTTTCCCCTTTTTTTACATAAGAGACACTTTTATACCGTAAAACTTTTGAAGCTTCACAGAGATTCAGGAGCAGTCACCCCTGGCCTGGGTGGAAATTGGGGTGCTAAGGGGTGAGTAAGGAGGGTGTAGGGCCTTGGAGGGGTGAGTAAGGAGGGTGTAGGGCTTTGGGGGCTTGGTGATGGTCCAGGGTTGGAGAACAGCTGGACAACAACTCCTCTCTTTGATGACCAAGACCCAAATCCTTCTCCATTTTCCTGGTGGGATCCAGAGGATTTTATTTTTGAGTGCAGGGTCAGGCCAGGATTGCTGATGGATGTTGTGGGATCCCTGGGACAGACAGGGCCAGGTGTCCATACCATGGTCATTTTACACCTCCTGACTCATCACCTGCCAGGACCTTTGGGGGTTTAGTTATAAATCAGTACTTTTATAAACCAGATTTAGATATCTCCATCCAGATTCATAAATCCTCTGAGCTAACCTGAGAACTGCAGTTTGATTTACAAGCCATGACTCTTCACATCAGATTTAACTCCCTGACTGACTCCTGAAACAGTCGATTGGCTTAGAAGTCAGGCAATAGATTTACAAAGCCTAAAACAGATTTACAAATCCTAAAACACAATCACAAGTCATGCCAATAAGTTCTAAGAAAAAAAAAAAAGGGAGAAAAAAATAAATATGTTTGTTTGCAGATCTTTCCTTTCCATGAGGAACACAAGGGACTGATTCATAGATGGACTTGTCACTCTTCTGATCTGCTGATAGATCCAGTTTTTCCATGGGAATGCAGAACCCTGATCTGGAAATCTCAGTTGGCTCTGACTGAGCCTAACCTTGAGCTGCAGAATCCATCGTGGATCCATGGGATCCCATCACGATCACCCACCCCTAAGCCCAAGAGAATATTGAATCATGGAATCATGGAATGGTTTGGGTTGGAAAGGACCTTAAAGCTCATCCAGTGCCACCCCGTGCCATGGGCAGGGACACCTCCCACTAGCCCAGGTGGCTCCAAGCCCCGTCCAACCTGGCCTTGGACACTTCCAGGGATCCAGGGGCAGCCACAGCTTCTCTGGGCAACCTGTGCCAGGGCCTCCCCACCCTCACAGGGAAGGATTTCTTCCCAATATCCCATCTGAACCTACTCTTTTTCAGTTCAGAGCCATTCCCTCTTGTCCAATCCCTCCAGGCCCTTGGAAATAGTCTCTCTCCATCTTCCTTGTACTCCTTCAGGTTCCACCCTCACAGGGAAGAATTTCTTCCTAATATCCAGTCTACATCTACCCTCCTTCAGCTTAAAGCCATTCCCTCTTGTCCTGTCCCTCCAGCCTCTTGTCCAAGGCCCCTCCCCAGCTCTCATGGAGCTCCTTTTGCCACTGAAAAAGTCTCCCTGGAGCCTTCTCCTCTCCAGGCTGAACAATCCCAGCTCTCCAGCCTTTCCTCCCAGCAGAGCTGCTCCAGCCCTCTGACCACCTTGGGGCCTCCTCTGGTCTCTTTCCAGCAGCTCCATGTCCTCCCTGTGCTGTTCCCCAGGGCTGGAGCAGCTCTGCAGGGGGGTCTCCCCTGAGGGGCACAATCCCCCCCTGCCCTGCTGCCCACGCTGGGGGATCAGCCCAGGGCACGTTTGGCCTCCTGAGCTGCAGGACTTCCTTGCCCAGACATGTGGAGCTTCTCATCCACCACAAATCCTTCTCGTGCCCCAGTTCGGGTGACCAAAGGTTGACCATTTCTGCCAGCCCTGAGGACAGAGCACGGCCACGCCGGGAGGAGGGACACGATCAACGGGACTGCAGTGGGAATATTTGAAACTTGAGGTGCTTGACAAGAGGGAGGCAGTTACCCAGGGAGGGGATGGATTTGGGAACATCCTCAGGAGTGCTGTGATTCACATCCTGCCTCTCCATGCCGCAGTGCTCCTCCATCCCATCTCCTGGGACAGGCTTAGCACCAAAATAATCACAACTCGTGCTCTTGTGCTCTTAGAAACGCTCTGGAAACAGGCCAGCTGATAGATTTTAGTGGTGCCTCCACTGTGGTTTGAAGGGGAAAGAAAAGGAATTTTCTATCTGCCAGGGGATAATTTGTGTTGCAGCATTTTCAGGGCCGTGTGGCTTCTCTGAGGTGCTGGGCCTCTGCACCCAACCCAACAAATAAACTCTCTGTAATTTAAAAGGTTCCCTTGCAAATTGTTGCTAATGAAACTCCCATCTTTCATTATCTTGGGGAAAGACAGAATAACTCATCACAAAAAAAACCCAAACAAACCCAAACTCAAAAAATAACTTGTCCACAAGGTCCAGGGTTAAAATGTGCAAAAAACACCTTCAGAATTCAATGATTTCTCTTTTTTTCCCTCCCCTTCCAGATACACATCATAAAGCAACAACTGGCACTAATTCATTTTCCCCTTTGCAATCACCTTTAGAGGAAAAAGCAGCGAGGGTTTCCCACCAGGTGTAAACATGAGGAATAAAAGGCCAGATAACAATGAAGATTTCATGGAAACTCACAGCTACGGCCACCCAAGTGTAAGGGCTGCAATTAAACGACGGGCAGCAATTTTCAGCTGACATTTTGTCAACAGAAAGCTGAAAAATGCAGCCTGAGAGTCAATTTTGGGGCAGGAACATGAGAATGTAGAGGTCAGTGGAGGAGACACACATCACCAGGAAGCCTGGGCTCCTTGATTGGAAGGAAACAATCAATTTAAGGGATAACACACCACCAGCAGCCTTCAGCCTCCTGAGGTAGGTCCTCACTTAAGGGAGGGTTTAGTGCAGAGTTTCAGCTCCTCTCCCATTTTTTGTGCTCTCTGGGCTCTGAGCTGGGTCATCTGCAGGGGCTGGTGGGACCTGGGCTGCAAAGCAACGCCAGGATCCTCCTCACCTGCTCTTTGAACTGGACTTTGCATCCTTTCCTCATTCCCTTCCCAGCATAAAATTAAATAAAAGGCTCCTTTCCTAACTAAAAGCACTCCTGGTTCCCAGGCCTAAACCTTTCCTGGACAGAAGGAGAAAGGATCAATCCTTGGATGCATCCCTTCCGTCCTCACACAGAGAAGCCCAAGAAAACACCATTTCCATTTCCCTCCCCCAGAGACACCTCCTGTCTAATGTTATTATACTTTCCCCACCCACCTCTTCCCTTTCGACCACCCTGTGCCCTCAGGAGCTGCTAATAATAATATTGCAAACCCCGTAATAAATATTGTGCTCCTCGCCTAACGGGCAGCCTAAAAAGGCTGAGGAGAAATAAATAATAAATAAAATAGAATTTTCCCATTTATCTGTGAGCTCGGGAGAGGGAGAGAGAAAAGTGTTAGCTATTAAAGATCCCGCATAGCCACAGGCAAATTCTGCATCATCTCCTTGCAGAGACCTTTTTTTCCCTGGCAGAGATTACTCTGGCAGTTCAAGGTGCTATCGAGCTCCAACCAGGGACAATTACAAGGCTCCAGTTGGAGCGTCTGAGACGATGCTTCCATCTGATAAGGTTGAAGGGGAATAATGGAAGGAGGGGAGTGATAATGGGCTGCTGAATGGGTGGGTTGAGGTATCATTGCCATAGAGCCTGGAGACAGAAGCTGCTGCTGATGCAGAGGGTGTGTTGTTGTTGGGTTTTTTTTTTCCTTTCTCCCCCCATTTTGTTTCTATTTTCCCTGCTTAAGAGGAAAATATCTCAGAACATGCACTTGAGAGTGGTTTTCCCCCTCCTGGCTCCAAGGGACACTCGTAACAGCACTCACAGCTGGTTTGGTGCCAGGAGAGCCATCCCAGGCAGGCCTGTGTGCCCTGCAGCCCTCATCTCCCACTTCAGACAGCCCAGACACCAGTTGTGGGGTTTTCTGCCCGTCACCACTTTGTTGAGGACCGGGCTGGGCCCCGTGGGTGCTCTCAGAGCAGCCCAGCAGCCCCCCCCTCACAGGGGGAGCTCAGCCAGGGGGGTCCATGCTGGGGATGGAGAGAGGAGCAATCCCTGCCTGCAGGTCCTGGGCTCTCACAGCTGCCACTGTTTCTCCAGGTTCTCCTGGATCCTAAAGGCTTCCCTGGGGGCCTGGGTGAGGAAATCTGTCTGTGCTGCTCTTCTCCACCGTTCACATGGAGAGGGACAGCAAACCCAGCCACGAGTGAGGGATGAACCCCATCACTGAGGGGGTTCTCACACCCCCCAAAGAATGGGCTGGGCCCTGCCTGAACCCCCCTTCCACTCCCTTCCTGGCCTGTCCTCTCTTGTGGACCATGACTTGGTCTTCATGAAACCAGAACTGCTGGCAGAGCACAGAGAGCACTGATGAAGCTTTTATTATATTTTTTTTCCTGGGATTTCTTTTCCTGGGCCAGATTCCAGTTGATAATGAATTTGGTATATTTAAATAGCCAATAAAGACACAAAGTCTATTGTTTTTCTCCTTTGATTGTGATACTCTTCTCTTTGGCAGATCCTTTTATATCTGTCTTTCTCTTTTGGAAATACAAAATTAGATCAGGATCTGACTTTTCTTCTATCAAGGCAAGACAATTGCCTCTATGATTTCCTCTGGTACTGCAGGCCAGCAAATACCATCAAAAAATTCTTCTTTGGGAAAGATTTTGGAAGGACAAACAAATCTTTCCTACCTTGAAGGTCGAAAACTCCCTCTGACCTACACGAGCCTGGAGGTCCTTGTGTAAGGAGAACACAGGAGTCAACAGATCCTGCCCAGTGGGGTGGAAGATCCCTAGGAAGCATTCAAGGGAGCCTTTGGGGGGGCAGTGAATCACAAAAACAGTTATTTGCAGTTATGTCTTGATCCAAACTTGCAGAGAGTTGACAAAAGTCAACCCCCCAAAGGGTGTCATTTGATTTAAATCAATCTCAGCACCACCTGTGGGGTGGGATTTCTCCCTCCTGCCCTTGGGCAGTGACAGTGTCGATAAGGGTGGGTCCAAACTCACCTTCCAGCACAGGGAGATGAAGGTGCCTTCACAGAGCTCAGTGGAACGTGGCCCAGAAATGTCCAGGTCTCTCTGGAGACTCCAAAAGGAGCCTAAACAAAGAGCTCAGGGGTAAACAAGTGAAGCCTCTTCACCCCTAAAGGCAATGAGGTTAGATGGGATATTGGGAACAGATCCTTCCCTGGGAGGGTGGGGAGGCCCTGGCACAGGTTGCCCAGAGAAGCTGTGGCTGCCTCTGGATCCCTGGAAGTGTCCAAGGCCAGGTTGGAGCAACCTGGGCTAGTGGAAGGTGTCCCTGCCCATGGCAGGGGGTGGCACTGGATGGGCTTTAATGTCCCTTCCAACCCAACCCCTCCTGTGATTCCATGACTGTGGGCATCAAACGGGACAATTACTGGGATAATGAATCTGATGTGGTCCATTCCTGCATGAAGAGCCACCCCCACCCCCTTTGCTCCCTGCTTGGTTCCCTTTCCCAGGCTTTAGTGGGATGTGGAGCTCCCTGAGAGCTGGGTCTTGCAGGTGAGTCTGGAAACAGGACAGGGCTGGAGGGACCTGGGAAGAAGACCATGGAATGGTCATGGTCACTTCTGAGGGTGACAAGCCCCCAGAGGAGCCCAAGCACTCCTGGCACATCCTTACAGAGGGTAAAGTACAATTCCACTTCTTAACAACAACAAAAAGAAGGAAAAGTGGGAAAAATGGGTGTCATCTGCAGTGGTTGAAGATATTTGGTGTCTCCTTCCTCGCCACTTCAATTCACTCTTCCTCCACACCACCTTCCCCCCCTGGAGCCTCCAGGTGAGCTGAGAGCTCCAGGGTGGGAAGAGCCATGAATCTGTGTGTGAGCTTCACACACCTCATGTTCCCCTCCATCCTCACACACCCTTCTGCTCTTCATCCTCATAGACCCTCCTGCTCTTCATCCTCACACACCCTCCTGCTCTCCTCCATCCTCACACACCCTCCTGCTCTTCACCTTCACACACCTCCTGCTCTCCTCCACCTTCGTACACCTCCTGCTCTCCTCCATCCTCACACACCTCCTGCCCTGCTCCATCCTCACACACCCTCCTGCTCTTCATCCTCATACACCCTCCTGCTCTCTTCCACCTTCACACACCTCCTGCTCTGCTCCATCCTCACACACCCTCCTACTCTCCTCCATCCTCACACACCCTCCTGCTCTCCTTCACCTTCACACACCTCCTGCTCTCCTCCATCCTCACACACCCTCCTGCTCTCCTCCAGCGAGTGCCTTTTCCTGGAAACAGGCAGGAGAAAAGAGCAGGTGATAGATGGGGAAATGCCTTTCTGCTCTCTGCCATTGTAATGCACTAAAATAAAGGAGCTGCTGTGTGATGCCAGGAGAAAGGAGATGATATCTGTCCAGGTTATCCTCTGGATACTAAATCCAAATGCATTTCAACTAAGATCAGTTGCTTTAAGGAAAAAAAAAATAAGGAGAGGGGGAAAAAAAAAGTTGATTTTCTTTGCAGCTCTTGGAAGTGAATCTATTTGGTGTCAGGCTGAAAGAAGACAGCGTGTAAGTAACTGAGAAAGTGTTTACTCAGTGAATTAGTTCAGCTCTCATTGTGCACAGAGGATTATGGCCTCAGCAGTGGATGAGCTCCATTTCAGGCTGGAGTAGCTCACTTAGCTACCTCCAGGGCAGGACTAATTATCATAGGACTTAGGCCATTAAAGGGCTTTAACTACCAGTGCTCTCTCCCAGGTCTGGATTAACCGTTTGCCTGGAGCAAACCGCCCTGATAACCATTCAGCCTAATGGTCTGCTTTGATTTCTCTGCCCCCTCTGCCCACCCCTTTCGCCTCTAAACTTTATATTATTGTCAGATCTGGAACAATGGCTAAGAATATCAATGCCATTGCTGCAGAATGGCAAAGGGGCTTTGTTGCAGGGTTTCCCCCCCCCCCCCTCTTTTGCTTCACCATCGCTAAGGCAATTTTAGGAAATACTGTCTTGCACCGCAGAGAGCCCTTACCTGACTCAGGTGGATTAAGAGGGGCTGCTCAAAAGGCAGGACCCCCGAGGGAAAATCCCCAAATGCTCACAGAGCCCAGCTCCGTGCTCCTGTGTTGTCTACATGGCAATAATTGTGGCAGAAGGCACTCTGCATAGAAATAGCAAAAGACTATTGTGCCCCGAGGCATTGAATAGCCGAGATGAGAGCAGAGTTATTACCCCACTTCACAGAGGAAGAGCCGGGGTGCTGAAGGTTTAAATGGTTTGCCCAAGGTAACAGCCAGAGAACGTGGCAGCAACTGCTCCTTATCATTAAAAATATATTTGAAAAATTATCTGGTGAGCCTTCTTGAACAGCAGCTTTTCTGGTGGCCCATCAGCACATCTGGGGGGTTCTCAGGCTGGGAAGGGGCTTCAGCTCAAGACTATAAAATCAAACACAACCTCCTCCAGCACAAAACCTCAGGAGGGCACTGAGGGAATTTAGGACATGGCAGACTGGAAACTGGAAGCAAAATAGGTGGTTCTTCACACCACAGAGCTGGGAAACACCTGGTTTGGGCTGAAGGTTTCTGGGTTCAGAGCTGGGGGGAAAAATTCCTTTTGAAAAGCTGGAACAGAAGCACATGGAGGGGGGAATGTTGGTCCTCTCCTCTGCCCACACTCACAGCCATGGGGCTGCAGAGGTGCTGTCCTTCCTGCTGGCCTGGCTGCTGATGGGTCTCTGCCCCTGGGACAACACTCAGGCCACCAGGGAGACCAGGCCATGGGAATTCTTGGCACCTTTTGATGGTGGAAGTGTTGGCAGCTGAAACACCTCTTCAGCTGAAGAGACAGTTGAAATACCTCTTCATCCCAAGAGGAGGATCCTTAAGAGTGTTTTTCCTCTCCACCATCCAGTTCTACACGTTGAAGGAAATGTCATTTAATGCCAACCAGTACATGGAGCACTCAACCCTTTACAAACATGTGGGTAACTCAGGTGTTCTGGAAAGGCCCTTTATCCAGCCAAATTCCATAAAATCCATGCCAGCACAGATTAAAAGCTGAAACACACACTTGTACTCCTCCATGTGCTTCTGCCCTTCACAAATGCATAAATAAAATAGATATTTGAGCAGAACAATACATAAAACTCGGTAGGAGTTTTGTGGCACTTCTCTTCCCGTTGTTACCAAATTAGCAGTGGAATGATTTGGGTTGGAAAGGACCTTAAACCTCACCTCTTTCCACCCCCTGCCATGGCCAGGGACACCTTCCAGTATCCCAGGTTGCTCCAAGCCCCGTCCAACCTGGCCTTGAAAGCATGTGGAGCACACAGGGGAAGGCAGCCCTGAGCCCGCCAGAGGATGCTCTTGGATGGGTGGGAGAAGCTCCACTTCACTTGTTCATGAGCTCCTCCAACCCAGGAAGGTTGTGTAGGCTCAAACACATCCTCAAAAAGCCAAGGTAGGTGTAAAGCCCAAAAAAGGATGATTGAACCAGGATGAGAGTTCAGTTTGCACAGATTAAGCCAACTCAGGTTGTCTGAATAAAGACCTTCACCTGCAGCCACATCTTACTGATGGCCTGGAACCCTCCCAGAGCCCGGGACCACCTCTGGCCCCTGTGCTGGATCCTGTCCCCTCCACAGGGATCCTGAATTCCTTCTCGTTCCTGGAACACCAGGAACACCCAGGTTTGAAAGCATTACCCATCCAGCAAAGGGTGTTTCTTCCTCCTTTGATGCTTCTCCCCCTCGCTTTGTTCACTCCCTTTCTTGGCCAACTCCATTCTGTATTTAATACCCAGCTGACACCTCCTTCCACAGCCTTTCCCAGAGCTCTGAAGCCTCTTGCAGATGATGGAAACAGGCCAAAACTGTGTCCAGCTGCTTCATCTATATGGCAATTGTCTGATTTCTGCCCTCCTCTGATCTCTTACTCTGAGCATGATGGGGTTTAATACTTTCCCTTCTTGCCCCTGCTAAAGTTGGGACCTGGAGTAGAAGACAAACTGCTTCCTGGAGTGCAGCTCATTTGATGTTTGCAGGTGAATGGACTTGCCTCTCATTTCCTGTGACTCTGGGTATTAAATTCCCTCCCCTCACAGTTTACCCATTGCTGGACATCTCCTGCTTTCTGCTCATTCATCTGGGAGCCCTCCTGGTGAAGCCTATCCAGAAAAACATAACTGAGGCAACTCCCTAAGGAAAAAAAGAGGCAGGTGGCTGTGATACAGCAAACAGGGACCTCTGAAGAAAAGGCATTTCCCAGAGGAAAATCAAACTATCTGAGGATTCCCTCTCTAGGTACCAAGGATGCTTCAAGCCTGGCTGAAGCATCTGCTAATGGAATCTTACCAAGAAAGCCCCAAAAATAAAAATCAGGGCTGGAATCATCCAGGAACAAGGGAATCTGCTCTGTCCTCCCCAGGAGAGCTGGGAGCTGTGCAGTTCCTGAGGCAGTGAGTGCCTCTTGCTGTGTGTTCACTCAGCACAGCGGGCCCCTGACCTGCTTTGGAGCAGCCAGGGATCACTGCAGGGAGACAAGAACCCCAGAGCTAAGGCCAGGCAGGGAAAGCATGTTCTGGTGCCTCCTCCTCTTATTTATCAAATGCAGGTTTCCCACCTCCCAGTGAAACTTCAATTAACTTGTAAATGTATGCCACACAATTAATTTCCCACCAGCTGCTGCTCTGTGGCTGAGAGGGAATCAGTCAGTGAGACCACCATGAACTCTGGTGTGGCCTCACCACGGGTTCTGCCCTGAGACAAAAAAACCCTGTGAAACTAATAAACCCAGCCCAGCTCACACAGACAGAGCCCAAGGACCAGAGGGGCTCCAATCCCACCTGGAGATGCTCCATCAAGCACAGGCAGCAGGAACAGGAGCTGAGCTCTGCAGCCCTGGGGCAGCACTGGGCTGAGTGTGTGGAAACTCAGCTGTGTGTCCATGTTCCGAGGAGCTGCTCCTCATTTTTGGGGAGACAACCAGCTTTCCATAGTCAGGAATGCTTTGCTCCCACCCCCAAGCCTGTCTGAGGTCTCCTGACAAGTGTCCCACTCCCCCTGAAGACAGAGGTGCAGCCAAAGAAGGTCCCCAGGCAGCTGGAGCCCTGTGCTGCACAGGCTGTGGGTTGGGACAGATGCACTTTGCCTTTGCCCTGCTGTTCCTCACCTTTCAGCAGGATGCCCCATCCTTTTCCTACAATCCCAGTTTGTCCTTGTCACCTGAGCTGGGAGGTGGCTGTAGCTGCAGCCAATCCACCTTGCTGCCATGCTGTATCCTTAGATTCCCAGATTTTATTCCCCTGGTGTCTTCCACTGTTGGTAACCACCAGGACACGCATTATTTCTACCTTTTCACCAGGATTTTCATATCACACTCAAGAATCTCACTGAATGAAAAGTGCCCTTGCACTTCCCCACTGGGATCTGCTGCAATGGGATCCAGTAGATCCCTGACACATCCCAGTGCTGCACTCAAAAGACTACACGAGGTGGGTGGTGGCTCTGCTTGAGTGGCACCATGGGGGGGTTGTGGGTTTATTTGTTCTCCTCTGTGGCAGGAGATGAGTTTGGCACCACGTGTTGTGAACAGACACAGCTCTCGACAGCCAGTGAGAGAAGTTCAGGCTGCAGATGCAGAAGGCTTTAGTCATGGTGGAGAGAAGCTGAATTCATCACCTGCTCAAGGATGGGTTGTTCTGAAGGCTCTGCAGAAGACAGTTGTGCTGAGAGACAGAGAAAACACAGCAACATTAGCCAGGGATGGAAAAGAGCTGCTCTAGAAAAAAGAAATAACCCCTTCCCACAGCAGCCCGTTGTGGGAGAACAGCTAATCTTGTAGCCTGGGCACAGAACTTGGTGCTGGAAGGAGATAACAAAGACCAGGGGCTCTGGTGTCCCGGGGCAGCTGCTGGGCCCCAGCTTTCCTGCTCTGGGCAGCCCCAGCAACCCCTGTCCCACGGTGTCCCTGTGCCTGCCAGAGATAAGCTCCTGGATGGAAAGCAGCTGGCTGGAGCTCAAGGCAGGCAAGATGGGAATGATGCTTCTAGGAAAAGAAAAGGAGAAGTGGTTCAGGCACTCCCTGAGACAATGCTGGTGGTCTGGGCTCCCTGCACAGAGAGAACACCCGGGGACCACTGATCCCTGAGGGCCCAGCCTGTGCCACTCCTGAGCAACCTCTGGGCACCTGGGACCCTCTCCTGCTCTTCCCTCTCTTTCTGTGAACCCTGGCAAGGCACAGGACTTCTGGATGCCTCTGCTTCAAGATATGACTGAGAATACCAGAGCAAGGTGGGTTGCAAAGAACAGAGGATGCCAAGGAGTTGGAGAAGATTTTCTCTCCTCACCCAGTCAGGAACCTGCTTTGGGGCACAGAGTTTTCTGTGTATATAGAAGGGCCAAGGAAGCTGAGGGTGACGGGTGGAATAGCAGGAATATGTGGGAATTCAGAGAAGGAGATGTTCCCTTTGCTTTGATCCAAGAGCTGTCAAGACCTTTCGAGCATTATCAGCAGGGGCAGGTGTTATTTCCTGAAATTAAAGAATTAGTGAATTGTATTTTCCTCTGGGCTTAAACTATTCCATCCCTTCCACAATGACCACAAGTCCCAAAACTACTTCCCACTCTACTCCCCAGTTTTCTTCTCCTTGCTGCAAATGCTTCCTTGGGACATCAAATAAAAGCAAAGAGGCACAACCTGTGATTATCAAATAATCTACTTGCCAGGATGATGTGCAGCTGGAAAAATAGTGGAGAAGTCATCTCACGAGTTAACTCTCACATCCAGAGTTAATTCAGTTGACCTGTCACCCCCTGGTTGAAGCAGTCACTTGGAATGTGACAATTCTTTCTGTGTCATGGATTAGACAGCTCAACTTGAATTTCCTCTCTCCTACATGGCCTCTTCCCTCTCACACGTGCCTTCTCTGAGACATGTAGGTTCTCTTCCAATGAAGAATTGGCAAGGTTTCTGTCTCACAGCACTGTGGAATGAAAGCCAAAGCCACAGAATTCCTCATGAAACTGAATTTGGGTTTTCCATCCACCTTGCAGAGAGTAAAAGACAAGAGGGTGCCCCGTCCCTGGAAGTGTTCAAGGCCAGGTTGGAGCCACCTGCTCTGGTGGAAGGTGTCCCTGCCCATGGCAGGGGTGGAATGAGATGAGCTTTAAGGTCTCTTCCAATTCAAACCACTCTGTGATTCCATGATTCTATGATATGAAATTCCTCTTTGGGAGCTCCACAATATCTGCCTCCAAGGACACTTTCCCTCCTAATGCCTGGTAGCAGGAAGGTTTTGTGCCCTGAAGCGTGAAGGTTTATGTCTCTTCCTCAGCACTGGATGCTTTGTTTAAAACTCAGAGCACTGTAACTTCCAAAATAGCATCTGCATTCCCTTCCTGGGCTGCTCTGGCAGCTGGGATGTGCTGACTCGGGGCTTTTGGCACTGACACTTGACACAGGGATGCAGAGAAATACAGCAGGTGGAGGAGCTGCTGGAGTGGCAGCTGAGGGATTGTGCTCCTTCCAGTGGGAGCTGGGAAGGGAAGGAGTTGAGTGACTGGGTCACAGAATCACAGAATGTGCTGAGCTGGAAGGGACCCACCAGGACCATCCAGTCCAACCCTCAGCCCTGCACAGGAACATCCCCAAGAGTCACACCCTGTGCCCCAGAGGATCAGCCAAACCCTCCTGGAGCTCTGGCAGCCTTGGGGCTGTGCCCACTGCCCTGGGGAGCCTGGGCAGTGCCCAACCACCCTCTGGGGGAAGAACCTTTCCCTGAGATCCAACCTGACCCTGCCCTGACACAGCTCCAGCCATTCCCTGGGTGCTGTCCCTGGTCCCCCCAGAGCAGAGCTCAGTCCCTGCCCCTCCTCTGCCCCTGCCCAGGCAGTTGGAACTGCAGTGAGGTCTCCCCTCAGCCTCCTCTGCTCCAGCTGAACACACCAAGTGCCCTCAGTGTCCTCACATGGCTTCAGATCAAGGCCCTTCCCCATCCTCGTTCCCTCCTTTGGACACTCTCCGATGGCTTCAGACCTTTCCCAGCTCCCCTGAGCACTTGGGCAGTCAGCCATTCCCACCCCTTCTCCAGGATGTGACACTTTCCCACAAGGAAACCCTCAGAGCTGCTCACAGTGACCTCACCAACAGATCAGAGGGTTGAGCATCTGCTCATCTGCTCACTCCCTGTGTTCAGTAAATAACCTTTTCATTCATATCTGCTCTCCTGAGGTGTGTTGCACGGTTTAACGAGTGCACTCGTCGACCTTGGAGGCCTTTTCCAGCCTTAATGATTCCGTGATTCTCTGTGGATGCCTCTGCCAGGCTTAGAGGTTGTCACAACAGTCATGGTGGGAACAGAGAGGAGCAGTTTGACCTCCCATCCCCAGGCAAGACCAGGATGTCCCTCCTTCTTTGGCTGGATCTGTGCCATGTTGGGGAGTGGCACCAGCACATGCTTGTCAGGGGGACCAGTATCCTGAAGGGACAACTGCTGCTCCATGGCCTGATCCAGACTCTTGGAAAGTCCCTCTAACATTCGGGGTTTCCCACACATTTCCTCTTGAGACCTGCCTCCAGCTCTGGAAGGACAGGAAGAATATGGAGCTGTTGGATTGAGTTCAGAGGAGGCACCAAGATGGTCAGAGGGCTGGAGCAGCTCTGCTGGGAGGAAAGGCTGGAGAGCTGGGATTGTTCAGCCTGGAGAGGAGAAGCTTTGGGGTGACCTGATTGTGGCCTTGCAGTGGCTGAAAGAAAGATGGAGAGAGACTATTGACAAGGGCCTGGAGTGCCAGGACAAGGGGGAATGGCTTCAAACTGACAGTAAGTTTAAATGGGATATGGGGAAGAAATTGTTCCCTCTGAGGGTGGTGAGGCCCTGGCACAGGTTGCCCAGAGAAGCTGTGGCTGCCCCTGGATCCCTGGAAGTGTCTAAGGCCAGGTTGGATGGAGCTTGGAGCAACCTGGGCTAGTGGAAGGTGTCCCTGCCCATGGCAGGGGGTGGCACTGGATGGTCTTTAAGGTCCCTTCCAACCCAAACCATTCTGGGATTCTGCTGAACAGCAAAGTTCCCAGAGCCTTCTCCTACCTGTCCCCAGCTGATGCTCCTCGCTCTGTCCTTCCACAAAGTCAGTGCCCAGTGGATCTGGGACAGATCCCAAAGCTGTCCTGCCAGGTGCTCTGTCCATCAGAGTTTGCCATGTCCCTCACAAGCACCTCTCCCTCATGTCCCACCCCGTGCTCTCGGCTCCTTGGGAGTGCACAAAGGAAACCCAAGCGTCTCCCAGAGAAACAAATGTGCTCTCGTGGATATGGATAAAATTGGCCCAGTCTGTGTGTTTCCTCCTCTTTGGACTTGCTCCTTCCTCCCCTTAACACGTGGAACAAATGTCTCCTTGGGAGCGTGAGGGGGTAACTGGGAGAGCTCAGCAGAGTCGCTGCAGACGGACCCTGGGCTGGGTTTATTTTCCATTGAACCCTGATGGAAACGCAGGCACAGCAAGTCAGGGCCTGTCCCTTTTCCTTTCTCCTTTCTCTCTCTCTCTCTCTCTTTTTTTTTTTTTTTTATTTCTTCCAGGAGTGCTGATGATAAGAAAAGCAATGTCTAAATCTTCTTAATGGTGTTTATGCAAGCAGTTTTGCTTAGCTGCAGTCCCTGCCACCCCCTCCCCCGTCCACCCTCCCCTCCCATCTCCCTGCTAATATCGCTGCTTCATTCCTTTCCCTGTTGGCTATTACTATGGACTACAGCGAATCTAAAACTAAATAATCCCCTTAGTGTCAAGTTTTCTGGGCTGAGCAAATAAATCTAACCAAATGCATTATCTAGGTAGAGGAGGCTGTTGTAAGGGGGGAAAAAAGATAAAAGCTATTTTACTTTGAGGCAAAGAGTAAAACCATCATTTTTCATTCGCATTGTACTTTTAAAGTTGGGTTGTGTGTGGTTTTTTTTTTAATTTTATTTTAACTTTCCTGTTCAATCCTTTTCTCTTTACGTTATAATTAAAAAAGAAAAATAAAGAAATGCAGCAAAGCCTCTGATTTCAAGCATTAAATAGAGGGAGAAAGACCTCAGATAAGGTGCCATTCAAATCCCCCTCTCAGACGGGTAATTCTGATCAGGCAGCAAAGTGGTCTAAATAAATAAACCATTTCCCACTTCCCCTCCCCTGGGGAGGGGGGATGAGGATATTAGAAAACCCATTTAGAGGAGGAAGAGCACGTGGAAGATCTGCATATGGCAGGAGCAGGTGGGGGGCACTGGGGGGGGTTGCCCTGCCTGGGGCTCTCGAGCCGGTGGCTCCCAGGAGCAGGACTGAACCTGGCTGTGGATGTGGTGGCAAAGAAGTCCTGCTTTGGGGTGATTCAGCCTGTGTTTACAGATTCACAGAATCCCAGAACCGTTAAGGTTGGAGAAGAACTCCAAGATCATCAAGTCCACCCTTGTGGACTTGTCCCCCAGTGCCTTGTCCCCCAGCCCAGAGCACTCAGTGCCACGGCCAGGCCTTCCTGGGACACCTCCAGGGGTGAGGACTCCAAACCTCCCTGGGCAGACCCTGCCAATGTCTAATCACCCTTTCCATGGAGAAATTCCTCCTGATGCCCAACCTGTGCCTCCCCTGGAGGCCGTTCCCTCTCCTCCTGTCCCTTGTTCCCTGGGAGCAGAGCCCGATCCCTCCTGGTTCCCCCCTCCTGTCAGGGAGTTGCAGAGCCAGAAGGTCCCCCCTGAGCCTCCTTTTCTCCAGGCTGAGCCCCCCCAGCTGCCTCAGTCAGCTCCTTTAGACTCTTCAGAGGGGCTAACCAAAAATCTTCAGGGTTAACCCAAACCTGGGGACAGAAGGCCTCAGACCTGCAGAACCGTGTGTTTAGCTCCCATTTTCATCAGACAGGGGTTGGCAAGCACAAGCAAAGCCACTCAAGTGTTACCCAGCTCTTCTCTTCTGCAAATCCAGGACCAGCACCAGCCAATGGAGCTTCACTGGATTTGCACCAGTCAAAAATCTGGCTGACATCGTCCCCATCGCTGCTGGAATCCTCACATGAACCAGATTTGGTCAGCTCTGCCTTCCCTCCTTCCTGCTGGCTCTACCCCGAGGGCTCTGGGGAAAGGGTGGGAGATCCTCCACCCAGCAATCCCACTGGACCAGCCTCAGGAGCTGCTCACATGCATAAACAGCATAAATGACCCAATACCAGCACCATTCTCTGAATTCATCCCCTCCCATATTGGCTCTTTGCAAGTGCAGACCAGTTTAAAAATCACAGGTTATTCTGAGTTGGAAGAGACCCCCAAGGGTCATCGAGTGAATGGCCCATACAGGGGTTGAACCCTGACCTTGGCCTTATTAGCACCGAGTTTAACCAACAAAGTTGATCTCAGGGGCATCAAGAAGATGCCTGGTGTGGCTTTTGGGAAAGCAGAACCTGACACACACATTTCTGTCAAATCAAGACTCTTGCCTTTTGGCCAACATCATCCACTGACAAACACCATCCCTCTGCACCACCCTTCCTTTTCCTTTCTCCCCCAGCTTTACCCACTGGGCACGACAGACACAGCCCTGTCCCAGCTACTCTGAAGAAAATTAACTCTCTCCCAGCCCAAACCAGCACAGCACAGTGAAAAACCCAAAGGGTCTCTGATTTTGGATCCACAGGACTGGGGAGCTGGATGGACTCACGTGAGGAGCTGCTCCCTTCACATACCTCACCCAGCCAAATTCTGCCCTTGTCCAGTTTCAGGGTTTTTTTTCCACTTGAACATCAGTTTTAGAATAATTGAGTCAACAAGGTTTTCTCTGCATTTGATTTAATCCCTTTGTGTATGTTTTGGGTTCCCCAGCTCCATACTCAGCCTGCCAGGGGATCTGCTCTTAAGGTCCATTAATCTTTCCATTTCTTCTGTTCTAAATGGGCAGATATTACTGTTTGAAGCCGATTCATTGCTTCTTTCTTTTTCTTTTTCTTTTTTCTTTTTTAATTAAACAACTCTTATCATTTTTAGACCCCTCCATGCTAGAGCTGAAGACCCAGGAAGAAGAACAGAGGGTTTGTTGGAGCAGTGGTTTTTAGAAATCTTCTCAAAGGAAATAAAATCTCAGACACTGCTCACATTGGAAAAAAAAAAAAGGTAAAGACCATTCCACTGTATTTTAGGGAGCAGGATCTGCACCAGATGTCACAAGTAATCATGGACCAGCTCTTGACCTGCCACTGGTTGGCACAGCAAGGACACCACATGAGGACCAGGCTCAACCAATTTTCAATACAATGCACAAGCATCTTGCTAATTTTAATCTAATATTCTTTGAAACATCTGCACAAAAATACCTGCCTGGCTACGGGTGAGCTGCAAAAGTTGAGGAAAACTTTGCTGATCAAGCTGCAGTAAATTAAAGGAGGAGCTCGTGCTGGATTGACCGAGAGCAGCCCTGGGAGAAGGGCCTGGGGGGCTGGTGGGGGAGAGGCTGGACATGAACCAGCCCAGAACCCCCCATGCCCTGGGCTGATCCCCCAGCGTGGGCAGCAGGGCAGGGGGGGATTGTGCCCCCCTGCCCCTCAGGGGAGACCCCCCTGCAGAGCTGCTCCAGCCCTGGGGAACAGCCCTGGGAGGACATGGAGCTGCTGGAGAGAGTCCAGAGGAGGAACCAAGGTGGTCAGAGGGCTGGAGCAGCTCTGCTGGGAGGAAAGGCTGGAGAGTTGGGATTGTTCAGCCTGGAGAGGAGAAGCTCTGGGGTGACCTGATTGTGGCTTTCCAGGACCTGAAGGAGCTACAAGGAAGATGGAGAGAAACTATTGACAAGGGTGTGGAGTGAGAGGACAAGGGAGAATGGCTTCCCACTGCCAGAGGGCAGGGGTAGATGGGATATTGGGAAGGAATAGTTCCCTGTGAGGGTGGGGAGGCCCTGGCACAGGTTGCCCAGAGAAGCTGTGGCTGCCCCTGGACCCCTGGAAGTGTTCAAGGGCAGGTTGGACGGGGCTTGGAGCAACCTGGGCTAGTGGAAGGTGTCCCTGCCCTGTTCCTGCCAGGAAGTTGGAACTGGATGGTCTTTAATGTCCCTTCCAACCCAGGACATTCCATGATTCTATGATTTTCCAAGACATTCTACAACTCCTTCCACAGTCTTATGGCACCAACCAGCAACTTCTGTCTCCTGCATAAACACCACACACAGTTAAATTCATAAACTTGTTGTGTCTTAGGACCTCCAATCTGGGACTTGGAGTCAATCTTGATGCTTCCCTATCTTGCCTGATGCTCTGTCACACTCTGCCTCTGCCTTTTCCTGTTTTATATAGGGTTGAATCACCGTTGTCTGCAGGGGTTCTCTGCCAGATGACTGGTCCTGGGATGGGGCCAGGGGCACAGAGCCAGGATGGATTGAGCCTGCCATACCATGGATGGGATTTTTGGGCCCAGGCCTGGAGGGTTTGGGGGGAAGAGTAGGACCAGGAGCCAAGCAGAGACAAGACAGCTCCTGGGACATGAGGCAGCAGGAGCAGGGAGCAGAATTTGCTGTGGGTGTTTCTTAACAGTTGGGTTTGGTTGAACCAGACCTGGCTGCCTTCCAGCGAGGCCCTGATCTTATCTCTTCACCGAACAGCTGCTTGGTGCCACAGCTGGAAAAAAAGATCTGCCCTTCATCAAGTATCTGGAGCTGAAACAGCTCTGGAAGTGCCACCACTGGTGTGTGACAATTGCTCCTGCCTTTGGAGGGGCTTGTTCCTTGTAGTCCACACAGAAGAACAGGAGTGATTTGTCCAGATCCCTCTGGTCATGGATACCACAGGTCCCTCTTCTCCTGGAGCTCAGACACACACAGTGCACCAGTGGGAAGGCTGAGGAAACCCAGGAGCACACGGATGGAGGATGTGTGGATGGAGGATCACGGAATCACAGGACATCCTGAGCTGAAAGGGAACCACAAGGATCATCCAGTCCAACTCCTGGCCCTGCACAACTCCAACAACCCCACCCTGTCCTTGAGAGCGTTGTCCAAACCCTCCTGGAGCTCTGGCAGCCTTGGGGCTGTGCCCACTGCCCTGGGGAGCCTGGGCAGTGCCAACCACCCTCTGGGGGAAGAACCTTTTCCTGAGATCCAACCTGACCCTGTCCTGGCACAGCCCCAGCCATTCCCAGTTAAACACTTGATGCTGATTTATCTGCCAATACCCCAAGCAACCTCTTTGAGAGTTTTGTGATGCTTTCCTGCTGGGCACACAAAACTGCCTACAAAGGGGTGTTGCTTCCAGTCAAACCTTTCCCTGGCGTCTCTTGGCATCCAGCCATGCCCAGCACTCAGCAGGCTGGGAATGCTGAGACACAACTGTCTCTGGGATTCCTCTTCAGCAGCAGCAAGGAGGGTTTGCAGCCTTCTCACCCCATGGAGGAGAGCAGGAAAACTGCACCCAGCATTTCTTTGCAGTCCAGGTGTATCCCCATGCCGAGGAGTTTGTGAGCAAGCCGTGACTGGAAAAGATTTCCAGCCTCACCACACCAGATCCCCAGCTCTGCCAAAACCAGCTCTGCCCAACCACACCATTTACCCAGAGGTCTGTTTTTGTCTCCTGCAGCAGGTTCCCAACAGGTTTTGAAACAGTGACAGATGATAAATGTGAGAAAAGTCTGCTTAAAAAAAATATGGGACTGTCTTCAATCCCACTGCCAGCTTTCTGTCACTGGAGCATTCCAGGGCTGGGAGTGTGTGAAGGCTTTCACCTTGATTATATTGATGATAGTCCATCTGCAAAAACACTATGAGTTTATGTGTGTGTGTGTATATATATATATATATATATATATATATATGCACACACATATATGTGCAAAAAAATAAGCTTCCTTTTTCTTTACATGGTCTTTTTGTGCCACAGGAATATGGGCTTGAACAGGACCATTAATGCCCACTAATTACTTTTATCCCTTTTGTAATCTCTACCTCCTTTTCTTTTTAACTTTGGTCTTCCATGAGTTTCCAGCCTTTTTTGGGAGGCCTTTCCAGAGTGTGGATCTTCTGATGGTCACTGATTTCCTGCCTAAATTTCCTCAGGGCTGTTTCTCTCACTCTGCTCCTGTGCCAGTGCTGCCCTTTGATGGGAGCAGCCCTTTCCTGGCCCTCACCTTTAATCCCCTGATACTCTTCCTGGGGATTTCCCCAGTTTCCCTTTTACAGGGAAATTTATTGATTTCCTGGTCACAAATCCCCCCATCCAGGGCTGAGTGTCCTGTATTTCTAATATCCTTGGACATCCTCCATCTCCTTCCTGCAGGTCCTGACTGGACCATCACGTCCTGACTCTGGCTTTGCCCAGATGGAATCCTGGCTCTCAGTGCTGAGTGTATTGAACCAAGTCCAGACTCAGCTCCATCCTTTCCTGTGGTCCCATGTCCCAGTAGTTTCCTGTGCCACATCCGTGCACCTGCCCACACTTTTTCCTGCCCTTCCCAAGGGCATCTCATGAGCTGGTGCAGGGTTGTCCCAGCTCAGCTGTGCTGGAACCTCACCCATGTGAACCTCAGGCATGTTTTTCCCCACCTCCCTCCAACTGCTCAAAGAACTGAGTCAGGATGGGTCTGGCATTCCTCACACCCAGCCTCTGGCATGTCCCCTGGGAATCTGAGGTGACACACCTGCCTTTTGTTCCCAGACAATGCTGTTGTGCTTTTTCCCTCCTCCTTTCCTCTGCAAGGGCCATTCCCAGGGTTTGGCAGCACAGACACTTCACTGCAGTGAGAGCTCCAGGAGATCACTGTCTCAAGAGACAGCAACCACTACATGACTGTCACAGCACTGGGGTAATTCCCAGGTCATCTTCTGAACAGAAAACCCCTAATACCACATGTCTGCTCCTCCATGCTGTGCACAGGAGATGTTGGTGTGTATCTCAGTGGCATCCCTGGAGAGCTGGGCAAGGCCTGCAGAGCACACTGCACAGCCAACAGCACCAGTGCCAAATAACTCGGTTGGCTGGGATGACCTCCAGCCACTGGCACATCAAGACATGTGGTCCCTTTGTGGGAGGGACCTGAGAAGGTCTCAGGACACTCCCAAGGAGGAAAGGGGTGTGGTGGTACCTCTGATGGTACCCTCTGGGCAGCTCCCAGCCTTTCTTTGGGAAATTGCATCAGTCTGACGTGGAAATTTGTGTCTGGATTTATCTGAGGGATCTGCTTTTGGGGGCACAGGGGTTTCACAGGCCTCCCTTCCCCATAAAACACTGGTGCTCCAGGACACAGAACAAGCAGTGGCTCCCAGCAGATTCCAGGTCCATCCACATCCAGGAAGGGCAGTGCTTCCCAGGGAACACACACAGATGTGCTCCCAAGGAGGGGAAGTCTCAGCGCTGTTTTGTAAACACGCGGAAACACTTCCAAAATCAAATTACAATTGTAAACCACTCCGATTCCAAACTCCTTCTCCCTGCTGAAACATTTCATCCCGGGGCAGCACGAAAGCTTTGCCAGAGGCACACGGAACATCTTCATTAAGATAAAGCTGCCACGAGTCCAAGGGGGAATAGCAGGAATTACAAATCATGGAAAATACCCCGTGCTACACAGGGAGGAGTTTTGGCCAGAGATGCTGGAAGACACGGATTCCACCTCAGCATCCAGAGCTCCTCCTGCTCCAAGCAAACAGAGGCCCTGAGAAGTTTTGAAGTCAGTCACTGAAGGGTTCAGACTCATCTGAGACACATCAAAGCCGTTCATTTCCACCCTGACATCATTCAGTGGTGTTACTTAGAAGGGAATTTTAAAAAAAAATAAGTGGGTTTGGGACGTCAAGTGGAAGAGTTTCCTTCTCCAAAGGAAAAAGAGGGACTCCTGGGATTGTCATAACTTCATTTTCCTTCTGTGTTTTTCTCTCCTACTTTAATTTTTGATAAAATGAGCGTGGCTTTCAAAGCCTGTGAGTGTTGGAATCAACGTGATTGCCAGCACAAAAATTCTGTGTAACTAAGTAGACTATACTATGCAATCTAAGCAGGCTACAGATATGTATGGTACAGAATATATATAAAGTAAGTGTATATATACAGATTTTATATATGGTATAGGATATATATCAAATATATAAAATAAATATATACATAGAGATTTTATCTATATGGTACAGAATATACATCAAATATAGCCTATACCCTAGAATATATGCAACAAGTGCATTCAGTATCTTCCTGCCCCTTTTCTGTAATATAAGGATAAAAAGAAAAGCTAAAAAATCCTACAAAAAGCATTTACACACAGGATCATCTTTTTTTTCTGAGGAACATATTGTTATTAGACACAACTTAGGCCAAGATTTTAGTAGAATTCAAACAAAAAGTTATCTTTTGGAGTGGGAAGTAACCAGTTGCAATAGTGATTTAAGGGGATGATAAGGGAATCACAGAATATCCTGAGCTGGAAAGGATCCACAAGGATCTTCCATCCATCCTGGCCCTGCACAGACACCCCAACAATCCCACCCTGTCCCTTAGAGCATTGTCCAAACCCTCCTGGAGCTCTGGCAGCCTTGGGGCTGTGCCCACTGCCCTGGGGAGCCTGTTCAGTACCAACCACCCTCTGGGGGAAGAACCTTTCCCTGATCCCCAACCCAAATATCCCAGGACAGCCTGACAGCCCTGACGCTGCTCTTTCCCTGCCCAGCCCCTTCCCGCGGGCTGTGCCAGCTCTGCCCCAGCCCTGCCCAGCCCTCGCTCATTCCCGGATCCACAGACGCTCCCGACAGGAATTCCCGCCCGTCACGCCGATGTTCGCGGCCAAGTTCGCACTTTGATCCGCTCACTTGCAGCCAAGCTCCCGGGAAAGGCTCTCCCCCAAAGAGCAAAGCCGAGATCCCGCCTGGGATTTGCCGACGGACGCGCGGAAAAAAAAGCGAGGAGCGGGGTGCTGGGGGAAGGGGGAAAAAAAAAAAAAAAAAAAAAAAAGCAGAGGTGTTTTTAAAGATGCTGATTTAGAGTGCTATTAAAAATGCTGCCCACATAGCCTTTTAACCCTCCAAGATATCAGATAACTTGTTCTCTCCCGCGGTGAGATGAAGTGGCTCCCATTATCTGGGAAGGTCTGTATCATATCGGAATCTGCCGGCGCAGGTCAGCGAGTCCGTGCTGTTCTGGTCCCGGCTCCGGCGCTGAATTACATTTCCCGGGCACAATGGCTGCAGAATGGGTGGGTGCTTTGTCATTTAAACTGCATAAAGAGGCAGAAATTGATTTTTATTGTGGATCTTCATATCTAATAAAGCTCTGAGGGGCCCTTTTCTTCTCCGATTGAATGGCCATTGAATGCTTTCAATCTAGTTCTGTGTTTCATGCCTTAAACTGAATAGTGGCAGGAGGAAAATAGATGGGGGGAAGAGAGGCCAAGTCACTTTCCAGATTGAAAAGGATACAGAAGGGAAATAAATAAAAAAATAAAATAAAGTAAAAATGAATCAAGGAAAAAAAAAAGCCATTTAAGTGGAAAGGGGAACTTTCCTGATGCCGAGGAAAAAATTGCTTTGTGTGGTGTGCACACACATGGCCGTGCCGGTGGAAGGACGTGGGACTCCATGAAATGCTGCTGAGGGACCCTGATGGTACCTGTGTCTTCATTCCGTGCTTTGGGACTGGAAATTTCCATCTCCCTGGTGAAACCCTGTTAATGTCGCACATCCCAGAGTTGCCCCGCGTGTTCCCCTCGGTGACTGCACTGCTCAGGCTGCTGTAAAACGGGAACGACTCAGTTTATGTTGCCATTAATTAGAGGAGAGATTGGCTTCGAAAACAGTGATTTTAATGTAATTAGTACCTAGTTCATCACGTCCTCCTCAAATCAACAAAGAGACAATGATGCAGAATGGCTTTTCAGCTCCTCTTTGATGTGTATTGCTCATTTAGCCCCGTTCCCCTTGGGGAGCTTCATCACAATTAACAAGGCCAGTAGCGTTAGCATTAATTGGCCGTGCTGATGGTCTGATCTGAGGTCCTAAGGAGTCCTCCTACAGCACTGCAGACTGTGGTCAGGCACTCTTGGGAACTCTGCCTAATTGAATGTTGAGTCTCTCGATCGTTAGACCCGGGAGACAAAGTCATTCCCTGCTCGTAGGCTCAGCCTTTGAAGCAGCAGGACTTGGGATGAACGAAGTGCTCCCCAGCCGTCCCTGAAAAAGTCGGGAAGGGGTGGCATGAGGCAGCCAACTGCCCTGGGGCGCCCTCCTGCCCATGTCACCAAACAGGAGCTTTTCTGCACACCAAAACCTTCAAGGTCTTTGACTCCAGCACGTGGAACCCGAGCTCAGAGGTGTCGGTCTGAGGAGTTCATTTCTTGCATGGCTATTTTAATTAATTAATTTAATTAATCACATGTGTGATCTGACTCATGTCCTTGTGCCTTCACAGGTACCACTGGGAATCCCCTCCAGCAGGGGCTGGTGCAGGAGATTTTATCAGCTCCCCATCCCAAACCACGGGGAACCTTTTATGCTGAAGAACATGTTTTGATTTGGTTTTCTCACAACTCCCCAAAACCCCGTGCTGTGGGTGTCTGTCTGCTTAACTGCAACAAAATTAAAGTCAGGAGAACTCCAAACTCTTGATGAACCCTGGACCCAAGCAAAGCAAAACTCTGAGCCCTGTGCCTGCAGGGCTGGTCCTTCAGTTTGAGCCACAAAGGTGTCGAGCTTCGTTTGATAGGACAAGAGGAAACGGCCTCAAGCTGTGCCAGGGGAGGTTCAGGTTGGACATCAGGAGGAATTTCTGCTCTGAAAGAGTGGGAACAGGCCCAGGAAGGTGTGGAGTCCCCATGCCTGGAGGTGTCCAAGGAAGGCCCGGCCATGGCACTGAGTGCTCTGGGCGGGGGGACAAGGTGGGCACCGGGCACAGGTTGGACTCGATCTCAGAGGTCTTTTCCAACCTCCTTGGTTCTGGGACTCTGTGATTCCTGTCCTTCCTTGAATCTAAGGGCATTAAAACCTCACTGAAATGTCCAGTGCCCCCTCAGAGCCCCTGGTTACGGTGGTCAGGAGGGCAGAGGCCTTCCTAGCAGCCCAGGAAAGCTCAAATTTCCTTTTCCCCAAGTTCTGTCTCTCACACACCCCCACTCACTTCATTCTCGGCAAATAAAAAGGAAAAGAAGCTGAAGGTGCCAGTTGGATCTTTCCTCTCCTGTCCTGGAGAAGAAAAGTCAACTTGAAAAGTAAAGCAAAGCAAAGCTCCCACTCTTTCCCTGCACATTTCCTTCAGGAAAGAGATTTTCCTTAGGCTGTTACAAAGTGAGAATGACTCAGTTTATGTTGGCAATAATTAGAGGAGAGAATTTTAGTTCTAGGATAGTGTTTTTTAAAGTCATTTGGCTTTTTATCTGCCTGTTTCATCACTCATAAGAACCTCCTCCAAAGAGCTTTGCAAGCCCCAGGCAGTCCAAGGAATGCCAAAAAATTGGGTGGTTCCAACTTTAAAAACCAGAAAATCCGCCAGCAAACGAAGTCTTCAGAGAGTGGGAGAAGCAAAACTGCCAAGAAGTGTTTGTCCTTCAGCCATCCCGTGGCAGAGAGCTCAGCACCAACCTCAGGAAAGGACCTGCCCTTCCGAGCACTGAGAATTAGTTTTCAGGAAATTGGGAGCCAAGTAGGGTATCTTGGTGGGAAAAAGAGAAAACCCAAACAAACAACAACAGCAGCAGCAACAAAAACTTTAAAACCACAAACAAACAAAATAAAAAAAAAGCCAAACAAAACCTCAAAAACAAACAACAACAAAATAAAACGGAAAACCAAACCAAAAACAAAACAAAACAAAACCCACAAAACCAAAACCAAAACAAAACCAACCAAACAAAAAAACTCCACTAAAAAAAACAAAACTACAAAACTTCCAAGTCGTTGCTACAACTCCTGGTTGTCTTTGCCAGGAGCTCAGCACAGTCTTGAAATGCACTGATGATCCAGAAAACCAAGGAAATGCCAGGCTGTATTCGAAAAAAGAGGGAATAATACTGAAAAGGCTGTAATGGAATAATGGAATTACAGAACTGTATGATCCACATTCACTCAGAATAACGTTTCCCACTCCGACCTCCCTGCCTGGAAATGCAGACACGGGAAAGGTCCCGGGGAGGGCAAAGGAAATTATTAAGGGCATGGAAAGACGTCCATGCAAAGAGAGATTAGAAAGATCATGGCCATATAATTTAGAGACGACATGAATGAGAGAAGCCATGATAGAGATAGAGAAAATAATTTGCCTTTTTTTGTCTGGTTTGCAGAGCTTTTGTGGACTCAGCCTGCACTGGTTTTCCTTCTGATCCACAACGTGCCTGGCAAACAGGAAAACAAACATCGCGGTGCTGGAGGGCACATTCCAAAGGCCTGGAGGATTTTGAGATTCAAAATGAGTCTTTTAAACAAATGTTGTCCTTCTTCTGGTCCTGGACACGACGACCTTTGTATAAAGGAGGAATCTCTCAGGAACAGAATCACAGAATCATCAGGGTTGGAAAAGACCCCCAAGATCACCGAGTCCAACTCTTGCCTGAATCCCCCCGAGTCCAACCTTTGCCTGAATCCCCCTGTGCCCAACAAACCTTGGCACAGAGTGTCATGTCTGCTCAGGTTTGGAACACTTCCAGGATGGTGACACCTCCATGGGGACCCTGTTCTCTCCAGAGTATCTTGACTCAGAGGAATCCTCTTTGCCTTATCCAAACATCCGTAACACAATAATTCATCCCCTCTGTGTTACACTGGTTTTATTTCATACACCCTTCCCTGGGGACCTCTGCTCTGGCACTGCTGGTCATCCAGGAATATCTCAGCAAGATGCTGAGCCAGTCTCCTTCCCTCAGATTAGTTTTGGGGCCAGAAGATCCCATTCTTGAACCCGTTCTCACTTCAAGAGAGACACGAGGGGCTGGAGTGTGTGCAGGGAAGGGAACGGAGCTGGGAAGGGGCTGGAGCAGCAGGAGGGGCTGAGGGAGCTGGGGGGGCTCAGCCTGGAGAAAAGGAGGCTCAGGGGGGACCTTCTGGCTCTGCAACTCCCTGACAGGAGGGGGGAGCCGGGGGGGGGTCGGGCTCTGCTCCCAGGGAACAAGGGACAGGACAAGGGGAAATGGCCTCAGGCTGTGCCAGGGAAGGTTTAGGTCAGATTTTAGGAAATACTTCTTCCCCAGAAGGGTTGTCAGGCATTAGAATGGGCTGTCCAGGGCAGTGGTGGAGTCACCATCCCTGGAACTGTTCAAAAAAACGTGGCTGTGGCACCTGGGGACATGGTAACCTGGAGGAATGGTTTGACTCAGGGATCTTAGAAGGCTTTTCCAATCTGAATAATTATCTGATTTTCTGAAGTTGTCTCTCAGCAGAGTGAGGGTCTGTCTCCCTTCACAGAAGGTGTTTTGAGTAAATGCTGTTTCAAGTAAAGTCTTTAAAAGAGAATGTGAATTTTGGAGAGATACAAAAGGGCTCATAGACATGAATACTTATCCATTTCTTCCACCTGTTGGTCTAATAAAAGGTTATTGGGTCTCTCTATTCAAGAGACTAAAAAGTCTCTCCATTCAAGAGGAAGCACTTCTGACACTCACGATACCATCCAAACTCCAAGCCTTTCAAACTGTTCTCTTAGACAAAGACTTTCCATCCGTGGGCCAGAAGGGAAAAGGGGGGAAAAAAAAAACCCCAACCCAGCACACAACAAAGGTGTGAAGAATACAGACAACAAAGGTGCCTGTAAGAATGATCCAAATTAAATGGTGAGACTCCAGATGGACTCGAGAGACACAAACACCTCGTGTAACCTCCACGCACAATGAGGGACAGAAATGAAAGCAGAGATCAGCCGGGGGCCAAGTGGTTTGTTCTCAAGTTCCCCGAGGAGGAGAGATCTCTGCAGCACTTCACAGAATGGTTTCCATCCTCTTCAGGTCCTGCCAAGGTCCACAATTAAAAAGTCCGGGAGTTTTTGACCTTTCTGAATAGCTGATGGGTGTTTGCAAGTCTGAAAACAGGGTAAAGTTTCTCAAGGCAGTTTGTTCCCATGTATGAAAAAAATCAACTTTTGATGTCCCCAGTTATTGGCAGGGAAATCCTGAATGGCCTCTGAGTGATGGAGGCAGCTGAAGAGATCTGTGAGTGGTGTCCAGCAGTGTCCTCTGGGCTCCCCCAGGGGCATTTTGCAGCAAACCCTGGGGCAGGGGGACAGGATCTCAGCCAGGCCCTGTGGACAAGCTGGAGCACACACAGTCTGGTAGGATTGGCTGGTATTTCCTTACCAATCCAAGGCTCAAGCAGTTTAGGAGACCATCAAGGAATGCAGCAGGCCCATCAGTGAAATACAGACCTTTCTCTACAGCTTAAAAAAGGCAAAGCAAGTTGAACTCATTCTAACCGAGGAGAAAACTTGCTCAAACAGCAGCTGGGACAGGTTAAAGGCAGAACTGCCAAATGAGACAGTGCCCAAAATTTCAGGCCAGCTGGTCAGGAGCTTTATAAACTGAGTGGATAACTGGCTGCTGGGTGTTACTGAGCTTTGCTCTGCACACAATTCCCATTAAAACATTCCTGCTGGGCTGGATAATGTGTCCAGACTGAAAAAAAAAGCCAAGGAAGAAATAGAGAGAGAGAGCCCGAGATGAAACAAATCCTCTCTTGAACATCAAACCTTAACTACAGGTTATGAGTCCTTTAAAACACTTGGCCTGGAGGATAGAAATCATCTTTATTTTTGTTATCCGCCGTTGGCAGCCGGCTGGCCCCAAAGCTGAGGAAGATGAAGGACAGATCCTGCTCTCCTGGGCTTTTTTGGCCCCTGCCCCAGCTGTAGGTGAGCCTGATCTGGGGGGAACACTGTGCTGGGGGTCAGTGATTGGGAAGTTTCCAATGGCAGGAGAGGGCAGGTGGTGATCAGGGCTCCAGGTGAAGTGCTAAAGGCTGAAACGAGGGATAGTGCTGGTCAGTGCTGCACATCCCACCCATGGCACCAGCTGGGTCTGGCAGGCTCAGCCAGGGGATTTTGGCAGGCTCAGCCCAGGGATTTGCTGTCTCTCTCTGCATCACTCTCCTGTGCTGGGCGTCGCTGTGCTGGGTCTGTCTGGTTCCCTGGCAGAGGGAGACTCAGTCCTGGGAGTCGGTTTTGCCACGGAAGAATAAAGGGCACCTTCTCACAGAATCAGAGAATGGTTCAGGGTGGAAAAGATCTCTGAGGTTGGCAAAGCCACCCTGTGACCCCACACCACCTTGTCCCCCAGCCCAGAGCACTCACTGCCATGGCCAGTCCTTCCTGGGACACCTCCAGGGACGGGGACTCCAAACCTCCCTGGGCAGCCCCTGCCAAGTACTGACATCCCTTTCCAGGGAGAAATTCCTCCTGATGTCCCACCTGACCCTCCCCTGGCACAGCCTGAGGCCGTTCCCTCTCCTCCTGTCCCTTGTTCCCTGGGAGCAGAGCCCGACCCCCCCTGGCTCCCCCCTCCTGTCAGGGACTTGCAGAGCCAGAAGGTCCCCCCTGAGCCTCCTTTTCTCCAGGCTGAGCCCCCCCAGCTCCCTCAGCCCCTTCCCAGCTCCATTCCCTTCCCTGCACGCACTCCAGCCCCTCCATGTCCTTCCTGAACTGAGGGGCCCAGAACTGGACACAGCCCTGGAGGGGCCTCAGCGGTGCCAGCACAGGGGGACAATCCCTGCCCTTGTCCTGTGCCCACTCTGGCTGTGACACAGCCCAGGTGCCCTTGGCCTCCTGTCCACCTGGGCACACCTGGGCTCGTGTCCAGCCGCTGTCACCAGCACTCCCAGGGTCTTTCCCAGCTTTCCAGCCCCTCCTCCTCAGCCTGGAGCTGCAGGAGGTTGTTGTGACCTCCTTTCTTCTACCTCATAGCATAGTCGAACAATTTAATCACTTTACTTCATTTTTAACCATTGCAAGAGCCAAGATTTGGAGATGGATGAACTATCATTCCCATCTGGTGGGACAAATCCTCTATTTCTTTGTGCCTGTAGAGACTTCAGATGGGAAAAGGATCTTGTCTGAAATCCATCTTCACACTACATGGGTTTTCCATCTATTAGGGGGTTAGTATTAATGTTAATTAACTGGGCAATATTAATGTTGCAATTCCAGATCTGCCACATCTGCTAAGTAATTTCTGTACTGTTCATGTGGTACTTGCTTGTTGTCACACCCAGCTGCTCGTACACTCCTTGGTTTGGGGGTTAATGGTTTGGGTTTCACCCTCACAAGTGTTGACACCTTGGACCTGAGCAGGCTTTGGTGACTGAGGTTGGTTCCCCGAGGAGTGCAGAGCCGTGGCTGATATTCAGCATTGGCTGGGTGGAGTTTCCTCTGCCATGAGGTCCAGCTGCTCTCTAGCAGTGGTTTCTGGGGTTTTTTTCCAGCAGGACTCCCCCTCTCTGTGCTCTGCTGGAGCTCGTGTGGCTGCGGGAACCGTCCCTCATCTCTACTAAAAAAATATTCCAAATGATGCGGGGAGTAGAAGTTTGAGTTAATTACAAATTATTCTCGATTTCACCAGCATTTTATTAACAAATCCACATTAATCCAGTATTAAAGCAGGGTGGGATTATAGGATTTCTCTCATCTGAAGCTTGGAGCAAGGGAAGTCTATAATAAACCCACCTATTCATTTGACACAAAGCTCTTCTATCAAATCTACCCCAACACGTGGCCCCCCCGCCCTCCCCTGCGACACACATATGCAATCCTATACAATGGCAACAGGATATTTTTATGACTAGCTAGAATGGATACAAACCCAATCTGGGGTGAAATAGCCTTCCCAGCACCACTGGCCTTGAAGACATCTTTCTGGCTTTCCAGGCTGTGCAGTGACCTCGTGGGAACAGCTTCCACCTGGTGGAGGCCTCCTGTTTGAGCCCATTTCCACCCCAGAACTGCCCCCGTGGCTGTTTAACTGCCTACATTTGCTTAAAAGCCCAGGGGAAATGATGCTTCCTCTGCAAATCGAGGTGGGACACACCAGAGGAAGACACGGATCGGAGCTGGGAGAAATAAGAAGGAAAAGGCAGAACTGTTTCATCTTGATCCTGCCACGGTCCTCAAAATTGTCTTGAAAGTTTTCACAGAAAGAAGCCAGCTAAGGGACTGAAGTAGTTTGCTTTAAGATATAATCCTTTTAATAAAATGTGAGGGTCAGAATTTCGCGTTGGCACTGAACATTTTGCTAAATAGGGCATGATGAGTTTGCTGTTCTGCTCCCGGACCGGGCGCTGGCGCGGCGTGGGGGAGAATAATTGCATGAAATTGCCGTCTCTGCTGGGCTTGGTGCAGGTTGATCAGCCCAAAGTGTAACAGCTCCTGAGCTGAAACGATTCTTCTTAATTTTACGGACCTCTCGAACAAAAACCTTTTCCCCTGACGACAGGAAAAAAAGTAAAAAACCCGGAGAAAAACGAAGAAAAAGCTCAGGTTTCGCCGACTTTTATTGTCTCGCTCATCGGGGGTACCGTGGAGGTCTGAACACTGAAATGATTTCTTTTGATACCTCTAAAAACTCTCCGTTTTCCCACAGGTTTCTGATGAAATAAAAAGGGGATTTGCTCACGGATAATTCTGCTGATTCAAAAAGCTGCATTTCTGTCTCTGAAATCGGCGTTTTCAGCCAAATCTCGTTTCTTTACTCTCGGTTTAGATGTGCCACGGGCTTGGAGCTGGGCAGAAATGAGACTGGTTGCCTCCCAGACACGTCAGTCTGGGACACACTGGTGATGGGGCTCGGGAATGGGGCTCCTTCAGAGCCTTGTTGGGGTTTCTAGCACCTCTTTAAACCTGCTGTCCAGGCCTATTTTCCCAAGAATGTTTTTGAGACTGGTAAACAAGTGAACATGTACTAGAGAAGAGAGATTAAGACAATTTTCACCTCACCAGTGCTCTTTTGTAGAGCCAAGGGCAGTGTTTGCTTTTTGGAATAAACATTTTCCTCAGCCCTGGACCTGCAGTGCTCAGTTCTCTGGTACAGATGGTTTCACCCAGCAGGGAGCTGGAGATCCCAATGGCCACCAGCAGATTTTATGGTCCCTTTGCCCCTACCTGCCCTTTTTATTTAGAAGATCAATCCTTCTGTCTGAACCTGAACATCCCAGAGACCTGTTGGGCAGATTACCCAGATGGAGTAAAGTTCACCCTCTTGCTCTCCAAATCCACTGATGACAAACCTGCTGTTGGCCTCAAGGTCTTCCCTCTGAGCAAGGCAAATGCTGCCTCAGGATGTCAGCTCTTGCTTCTGACTACAGGTCGTCTCGAAGGTCTTTTCCAACCTAAATGGTGCTGTGATCTCTCAGTTCTTGGTGCTCAGGGCCTGGGCAAGCACCAGCTCCAAGCCAGACGCCTGCAGAGCTCCTCCAGCTCCTTGCAAAGCCGTGGGAGAAGCAAGGAGAGGAGTGATGGCCACACCTGAACATCAGGAGGTGAGTGCTGGCTGGGATTCAAGCAGAGTGGAGCACATGTCCTTGGGGCTTCATTCCCACAGGCCCTTTTGGCCTCACTCAATCCATGCTCGAAAGTTAACGCGGCCAAAACCTGGGTTTGTCCTCCCCCCTGGCAGGTCACAAGTAAAAACACCTGTACCACCTCTGTCACCTCTTGGTGACATTTTCTGCATGACACAGAGTGGTCCCTGTATCCAGGCATCGATGACAACACTGTCAAACAGCATTTTTGGTTACTCCCTCTTTCCAGGTCTCACTGGAAAAGCCCCCACCCTTCCGAGCTCTGCCGGGGTGGCCGCGAGGACTCGAGTGCAGCTTTCTTGGGAAGACAATTTATTGTCCACCTGCTCGTTGCCAGGTCTCTGCCATCTTCCCTGCAGGCAATTTGGAGTACAAACAACCCTTTTGTGCCTGTCACTTCAGGAGCTCCCTGATAAACACGGCTGTGGAGGGGAGCTGACGTGGAAATATGAGATGCGTCCTGCCCGCAGCCTGTGCCAAGATCCCAGGCAAAAGGCACCACCTGCAGCAGGTCCTATTAACTAAATTAATGCTCTGGAATTTGTAAAGAAAATAAAAGTGTAGTAAAAAGAGAACGGGGCCAAGGAAGTTCTTTTACAAATTAGCCATGATTTGCAAGAAAAATGATGCAGTCAAGGGAGCTCCAGGGCAACAAATGAGCCCAAGGCCGAGACATCCATTAAGGGGGCTCTTGGTATGAAGAAGTTTCTTCTCTCTCACCTCATCTCAAGCTTCTCCTTTGAGGTTTCACTGGGCATGGGTTGAGATGTGGATGCATGTGGTCATGTGCAGAAGGGAGTGCTCTTCAGGCTGCCCCCAACCCAGACCTTGGAGCTGGGGGGAGGCAGTGGCACCTCAGGGATGCACTGAGCAAGTTTGCTGATGATGCTAAACTGGGAGGAACTGTTGACTCAGTGGAAGTCAGAGATGCCCTGCAGAGAGTCCTGGACAAATCAGAAGGCTGGGTAATCACCAACTGGATGAAGTTTAACAGAGAGAAGTGCTGGATTCTGCCCTGGGATGGGGCAACCCCGGATGGATGGGCAGAGTGGGAAGGAGAGACTGGAAAGCAGAGCTGGGAAAGGGCCCTGAGGGTCCTGGTGGGTGGGCAGTTGTCCCTGAGTGAGCAGTGCCCTGGCAGCCAGGAGGGACATCCCTGTCCTGGGGCATCAGGGAGGGGATTGTCCTGCTCTGCTCTGCCCTGGGGTGGCCTCACCTCAACACTGGGGCAGTTTGGGGGGACACAATGAAAGAAGGATCTCAAGTTCTTACAGAGCGTCCAAAGGAGGCCATGAGGAAGGTAAAGAGTCTCAAGGGGGAGCCATCTGAGGAGTATCTGAGGGCACTTAGCTTGTTAAGCTGGAAAAGAGGAGACAGAGGTCAGAGCTCGTCGGGAGCTGCAGCTTCCTCAGGAGGCAGCTCCGGTCTCTGCCCTCTGTGACAGGGACAGCACCCAGGGAAGGGTTGGAGCTGTGCCAGGGCAGGGTCAGGTTGGATCTCAGGCAAAGGTTCTTCCCCCAGAGGGTGGTTGGGCACTGCCCACGCTCCCCAGGGCAGTGGGCACAGCCCCAAGGCTGCCAGAGCTCCAGGAGGGTTTGGACAACGCTCTCGGGGACAGGGTGGGATTGTTGGGGTGTCTGTGCAGGGCCAGGAGTGGGACTGGATGATCCTTGTGGGTCCCTTCCAACTCAAGATGGATTCTAACAGGAGCAGCATCCAGGGGACCTGCAGCCTGGTTGTGGTTGCTTGGAGGAGCCGGGAGGGAAGGACAGAGCTCTCCAACCCCCCAGACAAGGGTGTTGGGACAACACAAGATCTGCTCCGGCGACAGCCGAGGATCTGCCATGGGATCCAGTCTCACATCCAGGGCAGGGGACTGGGGCATGATGCCCACAGGGAATGCCCCCCAGGCTGGCTCTGCCTGTCCCTGGTTGGTGCCACCAGCCCTTCATCCCCCAGCCAGACTCAGGCCATCAAACACATCCAACCAACGTGCAGCACCAGGCTCCCGAAAAGCTGGGCTCAAAATAACTCCCACTCCAATGCGAGCAGCAGACAAAGCCAAAGAAAAGCAGAGGAGCAGGAACCCTTCAAGCTAAAGCATGTTATTAAGGAATATTCCTTTTTTGAAGTTTGTTGATTTTATTTTTATCATATTTTAGCACAAACCCTTTTTATGTTATAAATTAAGTAACTGCTGCAGAAGGGTTATGTTGTGGGGTGGTTTTATTTTTTTTTTTTAGATGCATTTCCTATAGAGAGATTTTTAAAGTTTCCAGTACAAAAAAAAAAAAAAATAAAAAAAGTGGAAAGCTGTGTTGAATTATGTGATACATTGAAATTAAAATGAAATTCCAAATTATCTTGCAGTCAGGGGCTGATGTGGACTGAGTGATAATAAATAAAGGTTAAAAGGACATTGGCAAGTCTTTTTTCATGGCTTTCAATTTTTCCCCTCCCTGTTGTTTGTAAAAACCTCTTAGAAGATTAAAAATAATATTTCTTTCTCTATTGATTTTTTTTTTCTTTTTCCACATTTGAAAACAGCATTTATTTATTTCCTGTGTTTCTAATGAAGCCAGGATTAATGTGGCTTTATTTGGTCTCTGCTTGGCTTGTGCTTTCCTCTCCACACGGACCCTGTGCTGCCCAGGGAATGCTGCTCCTGAGCAGGACTGCAGGAACCCAGCACCAAATTCCTCAGCAAATTCCCAGCTCGGGGGTCAAGGTCATCAGTAAATGCTTTGACCTTGGGGCAGCCACAGAGAAAAGCTCAGCTCCTTTCATTTTGATACCTGATATCCCCATGGCTGGGGTTGTGCCTGCTCCAAAGGCTCCATCCCGCTGTGTCCCACGTTCTGGAGGGAAGAGGAGATCACAGAGTGAAGCTCAGAATGGTTTGTCTCATACAAAGCCATGATGATGCAACATCTCTGGAGAACACCTGCCCACCTTTCCTGCTGGATCCACCCCCCTGTTTTGGAGGACAGGTTGTAGCAAGGTGGGGGGCAGCCTCATTTCCCAGGAAACAAGTACCAGGACAAGAGGAAACGGCCTCAAGCTCCACCAGGAGTGGTTCAGGTTGGACATCAGGAGGAATTTCTTCCTGGAAAGGGCTGTCAGGCATTGGCAGGGGCTGCCCAGGGAGGTTTGGAGTCCCCATCCCTGGAGGTGCCCAAGGAAGGACTCAGTGACAAGGTGGGGATTGGGCACAGGTTGGACTCAATGGTCTTAGGGGGCTTTTCCAAACTGTGATTCCATGAAAAAAAGAAAAGAAAATATATTGTTGTGCTCTCTGCTCTGCACGTGGGGAACTCCCTGCCCAGGAAAAAGATACAGTAACAAGAATTACTTTTTAGGGACAGCTTGAACTTGAACTGCTCTAGGGGATAATCCCTCCTAAAATCCAAGAGGTGAGGAATCCTCTGGGGTCAATGGGGAAAGCAGCATCTCCAGCAAGGAACTGGGCTGGCTGTGACCCCTTTGCTACCCTGGTCTCTTGCTTTTGCCTGGGACAGGGTGATCCCATTCCCACAGCAGGTACCAAGGTAGCATCCCAAAATCTGGGAGAGCTCCTGGCACCTATCCCAGTACCACGGGAGTCCTCAGCTGCTGGGGACAGGCTGGATGAACTTCCTCATCTTGCTTTCCTCATCAACCTAAACTCTGTTCGAGGGGAAGGGGAGTGTTTCACTAATTATTGAGGGGGTTATTCCTGTACCCACTTCCAAGAAAAGATCCCAGGTTGGGATATTACCTCATCCATGGGGTCTGGTGGATGGAGCTCAGGAGCTCCACAGCCTGTTGGAGCAAAGTCACTCTGCTTTGCTCCCTCTTGGCCTTGAACACCCAGTATTTTGGGCTGAGGCAGAGGTTGGGCTTGAGGAGGAGGTGCAGGGGGAGGATGTTGGGAATGCAGACAGCACACATTTGGTGCCAGCAAACCTGTGCCAGCAGAACCACGCTGGCAAACCCTGTGGGGCAACACTGGTGACCCTCAAACCATCCCTCACCCTGGTGTGGGTCATCCATGCCCAGGGAGCTGTTTCCTTACATTCCCTTACACTTCCATTCCTTACATTCCCTTCCAGCACCTCCATGCTGGGAAAGCCCCTCCTGGAGAAGGCAGGGCATTGTTTTTGTCCAGACTCTGAGCCCTTTGGAAGGGGGAGACCCTGCAAAGACACATTTGTGTAGGGCCCAGCACAGCGAGAACTTACAGCCAAAAAAACCCAGAAAACCCCAGAAAAGAACAGCACCGAGAGATGCTGCTGAGCTTTAATTCCTTGTGGCCACTCCTTGGGATGGCAGCTGGTGTTTTAGGGTCGTCAGGGTGCCAAAGAAGGGTGCTGAGAGCCAGGTATGTGCATCAAGACTTTGAAGCCTTTGCTGTGGGAAGACAATATTTCCGAGCAGCAGAGGGTGTGTTTCCTAAAAAAGGCAAAGGGGAAGAGCAGAGAGGCAACCCTTCTGTGGGGAAAGGCAGCAGATTTTACCGTGGTTTGGCTCCCCTCCATTTCCCTTAGTCCATGGAGAACAGGAATGTCCACGAGCTGCTCTAAACCCCTGCAGGAGACGCACGTAAAACATGCAGGATCCCCCTGCAGAGGGGCTTTCTGGGGGGCGAGGGGGAGGAAAAGAGGGGATTCAACAAAACCCTCCCCACCTTCCAGGTCTGCCCTGGGGAGGCAGCAACAAGTCCAAGGGCTGCCCGGCTCTGCGAGCGGGAAGTTTCTCCGGAGCCGACTTTCTTATCGCGCTGCCTCCGCCGCTGTGATACTTTATTAGCATCTTCCCAGTAATCCCGGCAAAACTGAGGGGAAAAAAGTGTCAGATCAAAAGCGGGGAGTGTGAAAGCAGCGGCTAAGCAGGTTGCTGGGATGCTAATGATGCTTCCCTCATTCTCTGGGTGTCACGCACAACATCCCTAAGCCCGGCGCGGCGCGTAAGCCACACAAATGGCCATGTTTGTTAACATTCATGGGACTCTTTCGTCTGAGCTGTATTTCCTTGAGTACACCACAATGAAGAGTTTCTTTTAATAGGGATCAACCGGGAAAAAACAACTGTGAGGGACTTTTCTCTCCCTCTCCCTCCCTCCCGCTCTCTCTCACTCCCTCTCTCACTCTCTCTAAACCTTTTACACTGCGGTTGAACAAGCCTCTGGATAAAGACTTTATCCAAAAACCCCCTCTTTAAAGTTATTTCAAATTTCTCTGCAAGGCTTTCAGAAATCTGTTTGTTTGAGGGCAGAATTAGATGTGACCGGCGTTTTATTGTGACATAAAACCATATTTCTTCCCTGGAAGATTAAAAAATAAAATCGGTTAATAAGAAAAGCTGTCAGCAACAGAAAATGGCTGACATAATCCGTTTATCCTCCGAGCAATAAAGATATTGGTCCTTGGGAGTCTATCCTCTCTCTCATGTTATTTCGCCCAAAACATTATCTTCCCAGCATTCTGATGGATTAAGAAGTCATATGGGAGATAGCAGGGAAATGACAGATACAAAAAAAAATAATATCCTTTCATTTCCCCTCCTCCCTGCACTCTCTCTCTCTTTCTCTCTCCCATTTTCTCCCCGGCCCCTCCTTTCCCTGCCTCACTCTGTCTCTTTTTCTCTGTCCCCTTGGAAAAGTGCTCCATCTCTTTATTCCCAGCATCCCAGAGCTCTGTGAAAGTCCCGAGCCGCTGACCCCAGTGTGGCGGGGAGGAACAACACAGAACTTCTTGGTCCCTCTGACACACATGGATGCTACAGCTCGGCACCATTCCATGGCCAAACTCCTCCTGGATATTTAGGAACTGTAGTCCCAGCTCTCTGTCCACACACTGAAGCATCTCTGAGCAACTTGCTGAAGGGAGAAGGATGAAATCTCCCCTCAGGTGTGGGAGGAGCAGAGCCGGTGTTCTTCCCTGGGGGGTTTTGGTGAGGAAATCCACGGATGGAAGAGGGCTCCGGGCTTTGGAATCCTCTTCTCCATGGCCTCACCTGCAGCCACTGCAGGAGGCTGTGTCACAGCTGTGGGAGCAGTGCTGGTGGCCTCATTCCTGGGCTTGGGGCCTTTGTCTGGCTCTCTGGAAGCCCTGGGGCTACTGGAGACAAACCCAGCCCGGGGCTGAGGGCCTGGAGCTCCCTGGGGATCCTCACTCTGTGTCTGGTGGCTTTGTGCTCTCCACGAGCAGCCTTTGTATTCCCCCTTCCCTCAGGGAGTCTGGGAAGCCCCCTCTGCCCCCAGCTCCTGTTCCTGCCACGTCCCTGCCCCACACCACAACGAATCCCTGGAAAGGCTCTGGAGGTGCAGGACTCAAGAGATGGGAAGGACACGAGGTACCACTGAATCCCTTCCCGTGCCCAGGGCAGGACCCCGCAGATCTACAGCATCCCTGAGGGATGGCCACTGAACCTCTTCCAAAATCATCCCACACTGGCCACTGAACCTCCTCCTAAAATCATCCCACACTGGCCACTGAATCTCTTCCAAAATCATCCCACAGTGGCCACTCTACCGCCTCCCAAGGAGATTTATTCCACTGCTCCTCTCTCTTCAGCACCAGCGTGGTTTTTTTCTGAGCATCTGACTTAAATCTTCCGTGCTGCAATTCAGGGCTGGTATTTCTCTTCCAATCCCCAGCAGACACCAGGAGCAATTGATTGTCTTTCTCCTGCCAGCAGCCTCTCAGCCACCAGAGGACCATCCAGGGAGGAAAGGAGCAGGAGGAATGATCTTGTCGTTCTCCCCATCCCACCTGTTTCTTCTCCAGGAGAGCATTTCCTGCAAGGTCGTGTTTGATTGATCCACAGCCCCTTTCCTGCCTGTCCTGCCCTCATTCCTTGGGGTCCTGGTTGGGGATGGGCTCCTCTCACCCTTCCCCTTCTTCCCTGCTTTCTCCTGGTCACCTCCCAGCCCCAGCTCAGCCTCCCCTCTCAGTTACAGGTGATTAAAAGGTGTTGCCAGGTTTAGGGGGGTTATCACAATAAGTCAAAATACTTGAAAATTGAAGGTTTACAGAATCCCAGAATGGTTTGGGTTGGAAGGGACCTTAAAGACAATTCCATCCCCTGCCATGGGCAGGGACACCTTCCACAGACCAGGTTACCCAATGCCTCATCCAACCTTCTTTTTTTAAAGAAAAAAAACCCAAAACCTATTTGCTCTGGCAACTTTCACAGAAATTTTTGTCTCTTGTTTATTCCACCTTTCATCTCTTTTGCATCCTGTGACTATTTTAACTAATTTCTTCACTTTTTGCCCACCAGAATCAGCTCTGCTTTGCTATTTTGCCTGATTTCCTGGCTTATAAAGGACGTGTTGTCAACTTTTTCTCCTTATTTACCCAACATCCAGTTTGGGTTTTTTCCCATGGCTATTTCCATGTATCTCTTAGGAAGGAATTTTTTCATTTTTAGAACCATATTGTAAAATGAAAAATACATATATATATATATATCTATATATATATATATCTATATATATATATATATATATCTATATATCTCCATGATTAAATGTGATGATCATAGAATCATAAAATCATGGAATTGTTTGGGTTGGAAGGGACCTTGAAGATCATGTAGTTCCAACTTCCTGCCATGAGTAGGGACACTTTCCACCAGACCAGCTCCAAGTTCTGTCCAACTGTATTTTGGACTGTGTTAGGAAGAGCATAATAGGATTTACTTTATTTTTTTAAAAATTAAATTATCCTGAAAAAGCTCATTGGGACACTTGAAATATTTTAAAAAACAAAATCAGATCAAAATGGGGTTTTAAACTCATTTTCCTTCAAAGTTTTAGTCTCTTCTATCTTCCACCAGAAGGTATAGATTATAAAAAGTTTTATGGGCCATTACTCATCCATAAAAGTCCTTAAATGCCTTTTTTCTTCCTTCATTTAATGAATGCCAACATCTCCTTGATTTTATTCTGAAGCTATGAAGGAGCCTCCACATCCATTTGGGAATGTTTGAAAGATCACCCTGACACCAGAAACATCGACACCAGGCTGGAAGTGTCCCAGCAAAATTCACTTCCAAGAGAAAACCCACCCAAATTCCAAGAGAAAATTCCCACACCCTAAACCTCCTGACCCTGCTGAACAGGCAGCTCTTACTCCTTCAAACAGGGTAAAGACCCAGAATTCCGGTGGTGACCTCACCATCTTCCCATATTTCTCCTCTGGAAGCAGCAGAATTCCATAGTTTGTGTGTGAGGTTTGTACACAAGAAACAAGAACAGGAGAAATCCAGGGTGAACACGAGGAGCTGACTTTTCCAGAACCTGTCTGAAGAATTGCTTCATTACACAACCCCACAACCTGCCCAGAAACCTCGGGCTGCACCATCACAATGCTCTGAAAACACCAGTTTATTTCCAGTGAACGGATTCCTTTGCAGGGGAAACCTTCAAGCTGAAAATCGTGTCCAGCCTTAACTCCATCCCCCAGTTTTGTGCCCACCCAGGCGTGAGCAGAGGTTCAAAACACTGTTGTTTCCACCATGGGGCAAAGAAGAGCCTGGGGATCCTTTCCCAAAAGCTGCCAGGCAGTTCAAGGGATTTCCAGAGGTGAAGAAAGACCAGGTGGAAATGAATAAATACGTGGGAAAAGTAGAACAAGGGAGTCATCTGCCTATCAGCAGCAGTTCAGGGGGCTCTCAGGGGAGGAGGTGGCTCTGATTACCAAATAAACAGAGGCCATTGGTGGCAGGGATGGAGGGAGATGAGTATATTTACTTCCAGCTGAGTAAATTTGTCAACTGCCTGTAAAACACATGATTACGATGGAATTACATGTATTACATTCTGTGTTTATTCTTTTTCTTATTTAATATATAGATACTCTCTAGGGCTGGGCTCGGAGATGAAAACCAGGGAGGAAATGCAGAAACAAAACTGGAATGCAGAAACAAAAGTGGAATTCAGTAAGAAAACTGGAATTCAGGAGCAGCTGGAAATAGGAAATATTAAAGCAAGAAAATGTGGGATGTGAATAAAAACAAGTGTGGGATTTGAAGAACAGGGGTGAGGCAGTGTCACAGAGGTGGGTCAGCCCTCAAACAGCCACTTGGACACTTCTGAAGTCCTCAGATCAGTGTGTCCCTTGCATTAAACAGTTGTGCACCTTCCAACCCTCCTGCACAGGTCAGGGTTTCGCTTTTGGTTGCACGTGAAAACCTCCTTTACCAGCTCATTTCCACTGTGACCCTGGGCAGGACACCTCCGCTTTCCACATCTTAGTTCCCCCCGTGGGAAACACGGGGGACACTCCTGAAATATCCCTGAACCTCCTGCTGGGGCCTGTGAGTGCTCTGTGGTGACAGAGGTGAGGGGGAAGAGGCAGAAATGCTCCAGAAGGACAGAGGGTTGGTGGGCAGAGTGCTGGGGTCCCTCATGGAGGGGGAGTCCAGCTGGCTGATGTCTCTCCATCCAAGCATTCTCGTGGCTGTGCCGTGGTTCATTGGTTTCGGAAGCTTTGGGAGGGCTTTACATTCCTCCAGTCACACTTGGGGCACCACCGAGACCAGGGAATTCCCCAGGGCTGGCTCTTCCCTTGGGAAATGACTGCTCCTTGCTGCACGAGGGCTGTTGGCCCAGTGAGTTCTTGAATTATGGTGTATCTTCTAGACTGGAAACTCATTTCTTTTGTGCCCTGAAGAGAAGAAACTCTCAATCATACCAGTGTAAGACATGAGAACTCTGCAGGTATGATCTGTAAGAACAGGAAAACCATGATGGGAGTTGGTGACACACCATCACCCTTTGGCACAACCAGAGAGGCCAACACGACTTGGACAGTCAGATTTGGTGTGAGACCACCCTTGGTGACCCTGTGTTGGGGGGTCTGGGACTCTGGTCTCTGAGACACTGCTCAGAGGGGTATTTGCTCCACAGCAGAGCCCAAAGATGGTCCTACCAAGACAAGGCTGCCTTGGTGGGAGGCACTGCCGGGACAAAGAGCAGCCCCTCCCTGCCCAAAATTACCATTGGGGTGGATGTGTGAAGGCTGGGAGGTGATGCAGAGGCTCAGACAGCAGACTGGCAGCAGCTCTGGCAGCACAAGCCACAGATTGGTGCCCCATGTGCTCACATTCCTCTGGAGGCACCTCTGGATGTGGTCAGATGAGGTAAGGACCAGATCCCAAGCTCACGCCTTTCCCAAGGCATCAAAGAACCCGGGCGGCCCAAAAGCTCCAAATGGACACTGACCTTCAGTATTCCCACCTCTGCTGGGGGCTGACAGCACCCTCCCAGTGCTGCTCTGCTGGCACGGGCACGGGAGACAGCAAGGATGGAGAGGAGGAGACAAACACACACACACACACACACACCCCCGCTCACAGGGATAAAAAGGATAACTGGATCCATGAAAATAAGCCAAGCACTGCCATCGTCGGTCTAAATGCAGATAAGTATTGTACTGAAAACAAAGATTACTTGTACTTTGTAGATAGAGCCGTGTTTTGTTACAGGATGCTTTGTATGGAATTGGGTCACAGCAGAATATGAGCCAAGTCCCCCCCGCCCGCCTCCTCCCAGCCTCCCTCTCCGCCTGCCTATCCTTTGAATCTGGAGCCAAATCTCAAGGGGAACCGAGTGGAAATTGCGACAGTTTTGCCGGTTTTTCCCCTGGCTGGGATTTGCTTTTCATCTGTGGGACAGCACTCTGCCTCCCTGCCATTCATCTATTAATTAATGTCATTGATTAGGAGCTGCTGCCGCTCAGCCCTGTGTTTGCAAACCTCTGGAGGGAGAGGGGCGGCTGAGGTGCATCCAAAGGATCCCAAATTCCAGCGAGAGGAGAAGCACCAAAGCTTTGTTACCCTGCCCTCTGCTGCCACCCCCTTGCCGTGTCCTCTGGCCTGGCACACGTGCTGTGCCCATCCCCTTGGTATTTGGCCACCTTCTTCTCTTCCCCCTAGAGCAAAGCACCTCCTGTCGGCCTTCCAGAATCCTTCTGTCTCAGGAATGAGCTTGTACCCACATTATTTATGGGTCCTGACCCTGTTATTCCAGGGGCAAGTCCATGTCTTAGGTACCATCTACTGACATTCATCAGCAAACCAAAGTTAACAACCAAGACCTTGGCCAAGGAAAGTCTTTCTGCATCCCAGGCATCTCCATTTCTCATCCAAGGCATTACAACCAAGATTAAGTACACTCAGAAACCTCTGATCTGTGCCTGCCTGCTTCCCATGGATTGTTGTCCTCCCTGGGTCTGGGTGCTGGCACTCCTGAGTGAGCCTGTCAGGAAAGCCACAGAGGAGAGGACACCCAAGTTCTGGCTGTGCTCACATGTGGGGGTTTCCCAAGAAGAGAAACGTGGGAAATCCTATTTTCTTCTAGTTCCTAGTTTCTCGTGACAAAAAAACTGCTTTGGGGCTCTTTCTAAGGAACCAAAGCACAGGAAGCACTGTGTCCACAAGTGTCTATACCACAGCTGGAGGGATGGATGGGTTTTTCTCCAGCTATGGAAGCCAGAAAGTTCCTTTGTTATTTTTATTCTTTTTCTTTTCTTTTTATTTTTTCTATTACTTTTTTCTTCTCTTTTTCTTTTTCTTTTCATTTTTTTCCTTATATTTTCTTTTTCCTTTTTCTTTTTTATTTTTTCTTCTCCATTTTCTCTTTCATTTTTCCTTCTGGTTTTTGTTGTTGCTGTTGTTGTTTGGGGTTTTTTTACCATGAACAATATCAATGGGCCAAACAAGGTGAGAGTTGTGGCCTCTGGGCTCTGACACAGCACCTGAGACTTGACCTACCAGCCCTCAAGCGAGATCTCTGGGAAATGTGAAACTTTTCCACTCTGAAAAGCACAGGGAAGTATTTTGAGTTAATGGTCACTGGATGTCCGTTGGAATGTTCAGTATTGGATAGTGGTGGGATTGTTGGTAACTGGTCACTGTTTATTTTATGCATAAGAAGTCAAACTTCCAGTGGTACAAGCTGGAAATTTGTATGGATTCCCAGTTTATCCCACAGTCACCAGTCTCGTGCTCTGCCATAAGACAGACCTACAACTGCTTTCAGAGGCCACCTAAACCAGCCTGGGCCACATGGCATCTTCAAACCCTCTCCCATAGGTTGGACTTCCTCTCCCAGGTCACCCCCATCACCACCTGCAGAGTTCCAGGCTCACATCCCACATCCCTGTTCCTGCACTGTGGATGAGGCACGATGGGTGAGGCACCTGGAAACACCACCAGTGTAGTCCAGGATGGCAAACCTGTGACCTACTGGCCTTAAAATGTGCCCCATTTCTATCCAGCCTGGCTTAGCAGTGTTCAAGGCTGGGCTGGATAAGGCCTTGAGCAACTTGGTCTAGTGGGAGGTGTCTGTGGCAGGGGAGGGTGGGACTGGATGACCTTTAAGGTCTTTCCAACCCTTAACATTCTATGATTCAATGATTTTTGGCAGTTGAAATGACATAGGGCCTGGAACTGTGCCAGGGCAGGGTCAGGTTGGATCTCAGCAAAAGGTTCTTCCCCCAGAGGCTGGTTGGGCACTGCCCAGGCTCCCCAGGGCAGTGGGCACAGCCCCAAGGCTGCCAGAGCTCCAGGAGGGTTTGGCTGATCCTCTGGGGCACAGGGGGGGATTGTTGGGGATGGGCCTGTGCAGGCCTGAGGGTTGGGCTGGATGGTCCTGGTGAGTCTCTCCAACTCAGCCCATTCTGGGATTCTGTGATAGAGGCTGGTTTGGACCCTCCTCCTCTCCCCAGAAAGTCCAGTGTCATTCCTTCAGAGCCGTCATTTCTCCAGGCTCTGTGCTCGGGGGGCTTCAAGTGTTTTCTCAAAAAGAAGAGGCTTTTTTCCCAGTGCTGAGTCAGGTCTCTCCATTTCCCTCAGGGGCCTGATCCAGGCCCCACCAGGGCTGATGTATCCCCGGCGGGGACAGACGTCACCGCGTGGAGCCGCATAAAGTTTTTATGGGTGCGGGCTGGGAATGAGGCGCATAACTCAGCCGAGCTGTGCCACCTGTGAGTGATGCGCCCATTCCACACTCCACGGATAAAACCTTTATGGCCCCGCTCAGCACCGGGGATTGCATCTAATGTATGCACCACTGTAATGACGGGCGCTGAAAACCTGCTTTTTTAACCCGTTTTCTCCCCCCTCTCGCCCCCCTTAATCCTCCCCACCCCTTAAATACCCCTCCGCGTCTGCTCCCTGCCGCTCGACTTCTGCTTTGTCAACTACCTGGGGAACCCATCCCATTGATATTCCGGACGAGGTTTTGATTGGGGGGGGGGGGGGGAGAAAAAAAAAGCCAAAAAAAAAAAAAAAAAAGCCACACCACAGAGTGAGCGGCATAATTTAAAAATCAAAGAAATTCATTTCAGTAGTAAAAGGTTAACAGCCTTTAGGAGGAACACTTTTTAATCACCCACGTCTAGACTCTATCACTCGAATCACCGGCAGCAGGAGTGAAATATGGCTGAGCCCCCGTCACCAAACAGCACCTAAAGACTGTTGTATTTAATCATGTCTGTGCACTAGTTATGGATTTTCATTATGATTCCCGATGCTGTTGCGCTGTGTAAAATATTAATATCCATAGTAATGATGCATGAAGCTTGGAGTGTAATTTCTTCACTCTCCTTGTCTGATATTAAATTGTTACCACTTTATCATTTGTGTAGAACTGCACGTTTCAATTAATCTTTCCGTATCAGCAGCCCTGATTAATATAGATCATGATTCATAAGCTTATCGTCACTATAGTTTTAACAGATCATTTATAAAGATCTTAAATTTCAGGGCCTGGGAGGCGCAGCCACTCCGTCCAAGGCTTTTCTCACTCCTTGCTCCAGCAGGTTTCTCCATTCACACAACTAATTCTGGGGAAGAAAATTAGCCAGATAAAAATGCCTCCTTGATTTTTTTGATTTTTTTTTTTCTCCCCCTCACTCCGAGCTGCCCGTGAGCTTCCACCGCATTCTCCTTGCTGAGCTGGAGGTGTGTGAGCGCAGCTGCTCCTCAGCTTTGGTTTGCCTTGGTTCATCCCCTCTGTGGGAGCTGCCCTGGAGAGCTCACATGGGTTTTCATAGAATTATGGAGTGGTTTGAGTTGGAAGGGATCATAGAGATCATCTCATTGCACCCCCCTGCCATGGGCAGGGACACCTTCCGCTAGCCCAGGTCGCTCCAAACCCCGTCCAACCTGGCCTGGGACACTTCCAGGATGGGGTAGCTCCTTGATAATTACTGACCTTCTTCCATCTCCTTGTTGTGGTTAATTTTGGTGCTCTGACACAGTGCTGGAAGGCAACATGCTGCAGTCAAGGGCTGGAAAATCACCAAAATAATCAGAGTCACAGAATGGGCTGAGTTGGAAGGGACCCACAAGGATCACCCAGTCCAACCCTCAGCCCTGCACAGGAACATCCCCAGAGTCACCCTCTGTGCCCCAGAGGATCAGCCAAACCCTCCTGGAGCTCTGGCAGCCTTGGGGCTGTGCCCACTGCCCTGGGGAGCCTGGGCAGTGCCCAAACAGCCCCTGGAAGCTGAGATCCAACCTGACCCTGCCCTGACGCAGCTCCAGCCATTCCCTGGGTCCTGTCCCTGGTGCACTTTCTTCTGGCTAGAAAGGATTCTTTCCCCTTCACCCCTTCCCAAAACCTTTACAAAATCATAGAGAGTCAAATTCTACATTTGCATGAAGTGACCTCCTGGCTGGCACCGGCCTCTCCTGTCCATGTTTTCCCAGATCCATGGGAGGGATTTACTGCCCCAGGGCTCCTCCAAGGCCATTGCCTTGGAGCTGGGAAGCAATGCCCACCACGAACCCTCCTGATCTCCCCGTGGAGAGGTTTGGTGTTCCCAGAGTGCAGAACCCCAGGTCTCCTCAGGCAGGAGGCTCTCCCAGCCCTGCAGCTCCTGGCACAGATGATTGCCTGGAAAATGAGTGACAAAATGCAGGAATTGCTGCTCAGCTGGGGACGGACAGACAACATCTCACATGTGAGATGCTTTCGGGACACTCTTATAATCATGGTAATGAAGAACAGCAACAGATTAGTCATTTTTTAGTGGATAGAGTTGGAAAAGGCGCATTAGATAGTTTAAAAAATCCATCAAAGGTCCCTGTCTAGCTTTCTGGATATTCTCCAGGGCTTTGTCAAGTGATTTTAAGTGTCTCAAATAATGGCGAGACACATGAGACTATTTAAAATCCTAATAGGCGACTTTCCCCCCTCTCCCACTTACATATTTTCTTTCCTGACAGTCCCAGAATTCCTCATTATAACCCTCAGTCCTGATCTGCACTAAGGATGTGGGGTTAACAAGGAGCAACAGCTCTGGCAATCCCAGCGGGAGCCAGGCACGAGCCGGAGCAGTCAGGCTCCGAGCTGGGTAGGGAAGGGGCACGGAAAAGCTGGGAATTAACAAATCTCTGCCATTTCCTTCCTCACCTCCGTGTCTGTGACACCCCTGAGGCGAAGCACAGCTCCGAGGAATCCCCCTCCCTTTGGAGCAGGATCCTGGTGGGCTCCTCTCCCTTCTGCTTCCTGCCCCTGTGCAGAACCAGGAGGATGTTTTATTAACCTCCAGCACTCCCTAACTAACCAGAGGGAAGGGAAAAACCCTGGGAAGTATACATCCCTATCTGAAATCTATACAGCAAGACAGATCTAGCCGGAGCAGTCTTTGGGGCATATATACATTCTGAGGCTACAGTGAAATACAGCCTGAGATTTGTCTCCTCAGATGAGATAATGTAGCTGCGTTAACAGCTGCAACTGTCACTTCCCAGTGAAGAAGTGGGTATTGTGTTGAGTACATTTGCAGGGCAATTTTCCAGTTGGAATAAAAGGCTTTCCGAGGTGAATTTTGCTCGGGTTTTATCCATCTATCTGAGGTTATTTTTATATATATATTATACAAATATTGACTGGTTCTGAGGGCAATAGAGGTAAAATATTGCACTAGGAAAGAAAATAGTTCCCAAGTCTCTCTCTATATATTTTGGCCTCAGCTAAAGGCTCAGGGCAATATATGCCATTTTTCCCCTCAGGGCACGAAATTTTACTGCTCTGGCTTCTTAGCTATTTTATTATCCCTTTGTATGTTTGTATAGAGGGAAGAGATAGGGCAGTACTGGGCTTGGAGGTTGCTGCACAAAATGTGCTTGGGAAGAGTTTGGCGTGAAAGGGGAATTTGCATTGCCGGGATCTGTGTTTTAAAAGGGCTGTGGGAAACACAGATAAATGCCCTTCCCCGTGAGGTGATTGGGGTTTTTTTCCCCCTCCAAAAATAAATGCAATATAATAAATTCCCACCATTATTCATGATGGGAGTTCCAAGAGAGACCAGGGCTCTGCTGCACCAAGCTCTCCGAAATACATTTTAGGTAGCTTAGGTACCAGGCAATTTATGCATGGACAGAAAAGCTGTGCTGGTTTAAGGAGATCCAGACTTTCAGTGGCAGCAATAGAAATTCCTCCCACATGCACCTTTGCACACCCACCAAGCTGAGAATGCAGCATCCACGTGGAGAGCTCGGTGCCCGAACCCCTTGGGATGCCCAGTGAGGGCAAAGAAAGTCTCCTTTCCAAATTTGCCCCTGGAACCTCGGGTAGCCCTTTTTTTGGATAAGCTCTGAAATGCCAGTGGGGGTGTCAGTGAGGGCTGGTGGCCAAGGAGGGGGGATTTATCTCAGGGTTTGGCCTTGGGGCATGGACAGGACAGTGCCCAGCTGTGGGCTCTGGGCTTCCCCAAGGACACTGTGCAGCTGCAGAGGACACAGAGGCACCAGGGTGGCTCAGGGGCTGGGGGACAGGAGCTCATGGTGAGATGCCTGGGGAGCATAATCCCATCAGTCTATCAGAAGGAAAAGTGAGAGCTCAGGGCTTGAGGGATTCTGGGCACCTTCCTCTTGCAGAACAGGGCGAGGTTGAAAGGCCAGTGAGTGGAAACTAAACCTAAGTTCAAGCAGGAAACTAATTTATACCTGGAGCTGGGGTGAGCAATGGTGGGGTTTTGATCCTTCACTCTTGGCAAGTCAAGATGCACTTGTTCCTCTGCAACATGTGCCTGGAATAAGTATCAGTGGGAGGAAAACCAAAGGGGGGTTCTCTCTACATCCTTGTAGCTCTAGTCTTGGTTTAGGTCTTCCCCAGGGACCTGTTCAAGATCCCTCCACCTAGTCTCCTCTCTGCTGTGACCTTAGAGGAGGTACCTGCCCTGGGGACCCACCTCTCAGGCACAGCAAACGTGCTTCCCAGCAAAACCATCCTGCAGAGCTGAGCCAGGCGAGGTGCAGACACCCAAGCCTTGTCCCCAGAGGGGTGGCAGCGAGTCCCCAGCGCTCCCCGTTCCCGAGCAGTCAGAGGGAATCGGGAGAGGAAACAAATCACCGGTGGCACCTATAGCCACATGCAGAAATTAGAGAGTCTGACTATAAGGTCACAATAAATCAGTGCTCTGACAAGGAGATCTACCCTTTGTCCAGGGTAGAAGATTTATCTCTGACCCCAGGCAGGGGCATTTCTTCCTTGATTTGTTAAATGCTGAGCAGAAAATGGAGCAAGATCCAAAGCCTGATGAGGCCCTGATTGCAAATGCCCAACCCCACGCCCGCTCCTTCCCCTCGGCAGGCGCGACACACTCGCTCCCGGGATGCTGGATTATCTTGGAAAGGAGCCTCTATTTTTTCTCCCCATGATGGACCAGCTTTTGCAGAACTTGATGATGTGGTTTGTTTTCCTGATGACATTTTAATCAGAGGGCTCTCCCTCCCGAGGCTGGGGCAGAGCAGAGTGCTGTCGGCAGCACTGGGTGGGTGCCAGAGGGAGTCACGGCACATCCCGGAGATGTGGGAAGGGCAGAGACCGTGCTGGGGTGCAGGAGGAATTAACACACCAGGAGGAAAAGAGGTTTTGGAATATGGGTTGAACTCCCAGGGTTTCTTTTAGGGAAGTCTAAAATTCAGCCTGGTCAGGAGGGAGTGAATTTTGCCAAGGGAAGGATTGCACGGCCGGTGCCTCCCGGTTCCCACGTCTGGCTGGGCAGGATGGAGACAAATAAGTGACCTCAGCTAAGACCTGCAACCAGGAGAGAGGAAAACTGCAGGAACACTGGTGACACCTGAGCTCTGCCTGGTCCAGGACCAAGCACAACGACCTGTCCAGCCAGAGGTGTTGGCTGTGCCCTGTGCCACCTCCATCCTGATGGACCAGCCAGCTCCAGGAACATCTTTGCTCCACAGCATTTCCTCCCTCACCTCCACAGACAGTACCTCCAGATGTTCAAGGTCCACTTGTAGTGGGTTTTACACACAATTTAGAGCAGCTTGAGCTCCCTTAACTAAACCAAACCCCTGCTGCCATCCCATTTACGCTACAGTTTGAAACACTGGCAGCAGCAATGGGAAAAGCAGGGAAGAACCAATGCCATTCATCTTGGCATTCCTTTACAAGCCTTAAACTACCAAAGCTCTTAGTTTCCCACTTTTTTTTCATCTCTCACCACTAAATTATTCCTTAACTGACTATTGTCACGATTTGAGGAACTTTTGACATATTATAAATGCAAACATGCCCGTAAATCTCACAGTAAAAACTTAACATGAGGAGCCTGAATAATCACAAACAGTAAATATTTTGCCGTGGCAGTGGTTCAGAGGGGAAAAATTAGCATTTTGCTTCACTTTGGCCCAAATGTGTTTTGATTTCCTCGGAGGTTGTTGAGGGTTTTTTTGGTGCAGTCTCCTGTAATATAAATAATAATGTAGCCAGATGCTTGGTACATAAACACATGGCTGATGAGCAAAGGGATGTGAAGGATAATGTTCATCATCTTTAAAGCACTGGGAAACAAGGCTACTGGTCTTAAACTGTAAAAAATTCATGACATAAACCAAATGTTAGTATCCAGGCAGGGTCACAGCCTGTCTGTGGTGATGGGAATGTCATGGAGTGATGGTGCAAAATCTTGCCCTCTCTGCACATGAGTCTCAAAACATTGTAGAGGTCCCCAGTTTTGCAGGAGGGGGCTGGAATGTGGGACTATGCCATGAGGCAGAACAATAATTGTCCAAAATCAGCACAAGTGAGAGGAGGACCTGGCTCACATTTTGGTTCCTTTCTGCTCCATCTAGAGTCATTGGAAGAAGGAGGTTCGGTCCCTCCTGAATGGGACCAAAATGTCTCTGTTCAGAAAAGTCTTTCAAACCCAGGGCTAAAATTCAGCATGATCACGAGGGAATTAATTTTACACAGATGAATGATTGCACCACCAGTGCATCCTGGTTTCCAGGCATGGTAGGACAGGGTGGAGATATCCAGGGACTCTAGAAATTAGAGAGATTCCCCTGGAAAACAGGTTAGTCCTTTCACCCAAGAAAAACTGTTTTTCCTGTGATCACATGAACCATATCTGAATAAAACCTTCCCTCTGAGTTACAAAGAGGAGCTGATCACCTTATTAAATATATGTTAAATATTTCTCATTCCTCTGTGCACGTGAATCGAAATTCCAGAGATTTAACAGCATCCCAGGCAGTTTGGGTTGATTCCTATTGTCACATTTCCTGAACATCCTCCCAGATTCCAGCGTGCCACAACAGTGACAGTGGTACATAATCGATTCCCCCTTTGTGGAAAAGTCTACAGCCACCTGGGAGAAAATTCCCGGCACCCTCTGCTCCAGGAAAAATCTACGTGGAGCTTCAGATTCCCGTTCCACTGGTGCCACCTATTGGTAAGTGCACAAGTCATCCCAGGAAAACAGGCATTTCCTTGGAGGAGCCGGGACAGGGGCATGGGCCTCTCACCAAGGATGGCCAACGTGGACATCACCTGGGACCAGCTGGAGTCCTTTGGTCTCCTTTGGTCTCCTTTGGTCTTGTCTCCACTGACCATTTTCCACCACGACCAGCTCGTGGACCTTCAGCCAAACCTCTTGGTGCTGCTGAGTGGAGTAGGAAGCCCAACAGCTGGATTCTGCCTGGCCTGGCCACCACTTCTGTCCTCTGGAAAAGGTCAGTCACTGGTCTGTCCCGTGAAGGATGTGGTGCCCTTTGGAGTCTGCCCAATCCCAAGCGGATCTGACCTTCCTGGAAGCTCTCCTTGGTTCCAGGTTTGTTTGACACAGTGATTGGGCCACCAAAGCACCTGTGTGATGTCCTCAGCATCCATCTGCAGGGTAAACTCCCAGAGGGAGTTAGCTAATACTACTTCCAGGAAATGGGAAAAATCCTGGTTTATGTGGTTTAGTTTGATGCCTCAGTTGAACAGTTTATCAAGAATGACTCTGTTCTTTTTCTCTGTTGACCAGGTCTTCCTTAAGGAAGACTTCCCAGACAAAAGGAGGAATAAAAAAAGAGTCAAAATCCCTGATTCATAAAGATGAACAATTAATGCAGATTGACCACTTTATCTCCCTGGAGAGCATCTCCCAGGAGAGACCCACTCAGCTGCACTCTGACCAACCCTGGCCAGGCAGAAGACCTATCCCCAGGCATGCAGAGCTTCTCTGCACAACTGGGACTTGGCAATGATTCCAAGTCCTACTCCAGCAGATGATGTGGGGACATGAGCAGCTCGTGGGCCGGGGATTTATGTCAGGTCTTCCCACAGTTCAAACAAAGCCCTTTTTCCTCAGCTGTGCTCTCCTGGCCGAGGCTGTCCCCAGATTTTGGGGGGTGGTGACAGGGGAGGGAGATCAGAGGGAGAATTTGTGGCCTGGGTGATCCCAGGAGAGCCCCAGGTCTGGATGCACTGGGACATTTCCTCCTGCAGGCCAGGGCCATTGTCCTGAGGGTGTTACCACCTCAGAGTGCAGGGAGCAGCAGGTGACCCCAGACTGCACCAGGCCAGCCCCCAAACCCACAGATTAATCCAGATGAGTCCTGCTGGGAACACTCTGTTCCCATCTGATGAGTCATTTCTGGCAAAAGCTTCTCCCACCTCATTTTCCACGTAGGCTGGAGCCAGCCCAGAAAGGTGCTGTTCAGCTCCCTGCTCACCTCCATCCCATCCTTTCTGGAATTCCCCAGCTCTTCCAGAGCCCCCTGTCTCTGATCCCAACACAGCCCTTCCTGTCCTTTACACTTTCATTTCTGTTTCTTTACATCTTTATTAAACTGTATTGCCACTTTGATAGGAAAATTGAAAAGAAAAAGATATGAGGAACAACAAAAAAAAGCCATAATTATGAAGATTCAATTTAATTTTAAAGGTTGTGGAAGGAGGAAAAAAAAAGAAGCAGGAGAAGAAGAAACCAAATTAATTTAGCAGGAAAGCATTGCATGAAATATTGTTGGAGTTTAATAACCATGCAAAGACAGATGATATGTGTGGAAAAATTAGTTGTAGGACCTCATAATAGTCTATTAATATTTTCTACAGGCACAGAAACCCTTTGCTGAATGATTGTAACAAAGTAATCTTTCTTTCTTTCCTTTTTTTTTTTTTTTAAGACATTAAAAAATATCTTCAAAAGGAGGAGACGGCAGCAATGCCCAGAGTGGAGACCCCGGCAGGGAATGGCAGATCCTGGCAGGGAATGGTAGATCCTGGCAGGGAATGGCAGATCCTGGCAGAGATCCCACCCAGGCTCCTCTGCTCGGCCACCACGGAGGGACTCCCCCCGGGCCACTTGCTGAGGCAGCAGTCCCAAAGGGCAGGACGAGGCCCCTTGGCAAGGTGTCTTCTCCCTCTTTCCATCACACACATTTCTTCTTCCAAACCACCTGCCAAGGGTGGGTGTTGGCCTTGGGAATCTCAGTGTGGAAGGGGACAGGTGCAGTGGGGATCAGTGGGACAGGGTCATGAGGGCCACAGAGGGGTTCGTGCCCAGCCCCACATGCAACTACACTCTTCCCTTCCCTTCCCTTCCCAAACCTTCCCAAACCTTCCCAAACCTTCCCAAACCTTCCCTTCCCAAACCTTCCCAAACCTTCCCTTCCCTCCACAGGGAGGTCAGACTCAGCTCTCCTTCCTTCCCTCCTCGAATCTGCCATCCCAGTCCTGTTTCCCATAGATCTGCCACCCAAAGAGCCCAGAACCTTCCTGCCCAGCCTCTCCTTCCACGGTGGGGTTCTGCTGCCCCCAGGATGTGACAGCAATGGGCAGGTGCCCCACAGACACAGAGGAGCATCAGCCTTTTCCAAGGTGTCCTCAGGAGACAAAATGTCAAGACCGGGTCCTTTCTGAGCCTGGAGCAGCCTTGAGTTTGGGCCAATGCAGACAAAGATGCTTGAGTTGACTTGTCCTCTCCTGTTCCCCAGCAGGGACAGGGCACAGACCTCCCAGCCCAGAGTGGGAGTGGGAGGCTGATGCTGATGCTGAGGATGCTCAGCCAAGGCACCGGTGCTGCTCAAAGTCCGAGGCAGCTGGAAGGAGCCCAGATTTTGGGAGGTCAAAGCAACGCTCCCTACCCATCCATCCTCATCTTTGGCAGCATTTGGCTGGTCTGTAAGGGTGCATTTATGAAATTTTAGCCTGAGGGGCTGTGCCTGTGAAGGGAAGAGCAGTGGGGTGGTTTCCAGCACTCACACAAAGGTGTCTGTGGACACATGTCCTTGAAACCAGCAACCAGCTCCAATCAAGCATCCCAACTGCCCCAAGACAAAGGGTGGGAATGGGAGCCAGGGAAGGGAGGTCTCTGTCTGAGGACGTTTTCACTTGGTCTCTGGAAAGGATGTATTTCCTTGGTCCTAAATGGGATTTGCTTTAGCTCCAGACAAAACCCTGAGGATCCTGTAAACTCAACTAGGTCAGTCCTGCAAGGAGGAAAAAAAAATGAAATGAAAGAAAGAAAGGAAAGGAAATTAAAGGCTGAAATGAACAAAACAAACAAACAAAAAAATTTAAAGAATGAAATGGAATGGAATGGAACGAAACGAAAAATAAAAATAAAATAAAATAAACCCAGGACAAAACCAAACTGCAATTCCTCATTCAGCTTCCCCTTTCTCCTATTTTAATCTGTATAGTACCATCCAGTTGCAGCCTCCCCCCTTCCCCTTTTTTTAAATACAGTCTAATCCTGAGTGTGAACTGATGTAGTTTGTGTGTTAGGGGGAAAAAAATCTCTCTCTCTTTCTGCCTTTTTTTTCCCTTCTTCTTTCCTTGGCCCAGTTCATTATTTTTCTTTCTTGTCACTCAGTGTGATAGGTTGAACAGAAGTGCACAGATGAGCACTGAAAACGGTGTCACAAGGCCTTAATCTAGTCTTTAATGCCTGACTTCAGAGATGTCATTTATCTTCTAACTGCAGCAGGCTTCCACCAACTTTATCTCTAATAATATATTGATGGATTAAAAGGGTCGGGCAGGAGACCGGGCTGGAAAAATTGCTTATTGACATCAAAATACAGTGCCCTCAACCTGATAAACATGGAGGGGCTCGTGTATCTCCCAGAATAGTTGGCGTTGCTATAATTTTTTTTCCGGCGTGTTTCTCCCGGGTTCACGGGGTGGTCCAGTAAAATAAACAAACGGAACAAATAAATAGGAAATACAGTTCCTGCATTGACGCAGCCGAGTGGGAGCCCGGCATTTCTGTAATAGTTTCTTAATGACAGCGCCAGGCAGGGCTATTCCTGGCGGCCCACGAGCCACCTTCCCAGGAGAGCGGGCAGGGAAAGGCTGCCGTTGTTTCAGGGGGCACTGGGATGTGTGGGATGAGGGATTGGAGCACGCCCTGCCACGGCGTTTTGGGAAGCTGGGCTGCGGGGTCGGGAGCTGTCTCACAATCTTTATGGCTGAAATCCAGCCCCGGCTCCTGGATCTCGTGCAAGGAGAATTACACAGGGGGGGGGAGAAGGGAATGCCAGGAGGAGCATCAGCAGGAGCACTGCCCGACCTCCAGGCTCTGCCACAAACCTGACAGATGGGTACCTGGGGTGGGAATGACAGGGAGTGACCCCTTCTTTTGGGAATGATGCAGCTTTTTGCAGACACAGCTGGAGGAAACATCCCCCTTGCCTCTCAGCTGCCAGGGGTGTTTGGAGTTGATGCTCATTCCTGATTTATCCACCCCTCTCTGATTTCAGGGGTTTCCACTGCTCATGTTGGTTTGGGGAGTGCTCCCCCAAGGTCCTCCAGCATAAAAATTGGGCTGGGGCCAAACAGCTTCCAAACACCACAGGAGCAAACATCCCGGAGACTCAGCATTCCACAGCCTCCACCAAACCCAGCAGAAATGTTCTCCACCATGTTCCAGTTGGTTTTACCAATCCTGTGGCAGTACCGGCAGGAAAAGGCTTTCATTTGTCTCTTGTTAAGGAAGATTGTTGCAAATAGAGGTGGCTAAAATGCATGGAACTTCATCCTGAGGAAAGCTCCAACATTTTAAGTCTGGTTTATAGTAAAGCCAGGCTGAATGGCAAAATCCTGAGGCTTCTCTTGGAAGATAAAGTTGAGAAAAACATACTGAGCAGGACATTGCAGTTCGGAATGATGGTCCTGGTCAACTCCAGCTTGACCTTCAGCAGGAACCAGAGTAACCAGACAAGGAGGAAAGGGTTCAAACTGAAAGAGGGAAAATTTAGATATATGGCAGAAATTCTCACCTGTAGCTGCCCCATCCCTGGAAGTGTCCAAGGCCAGGTTGGACGGGCCTTGCAGCAACCTGGTCCAGTGGAAGGTGTCTCTGCCCGTGGCAGGGGGGTGCAATGAGATCACCTTCAAGATCCCTTCCAACCCAAACCAGTTAATGATTCTGTGACCTACAGGTGCCCCATCTGTTCTTCAATAGGACTCATTCAAAAATACCCCCCAACGTGCACTGGGATGGACATTTCCCCCTAAACTGCTGCACGGGCTTCCTGGGAAGCCCACGAGCCTCTGAGGCAGATGCAGAGATAAACTTTGTCACCGGAGAAAGCATTTCATTTCATTTTCCTGGTGGGAAATTCCATGAAAATCAATCTTCCCACACAAAGTGTTGATTCTCGGCAAAAAGCCTTTTTGCGATGGGGAATTGCTCCAACCCAGAAACACCTGAGCAGCCCTGGCTGCAAGAGGAGCCACGTTTCTTTGAGAGGGGCTTTGTGTGAAGGCAAAGCTTTGATGGCCCTCGAGGAGGTGGCAAAGTTGACAGCAGCATCATTGTAAAGGCATTTAATTATCAGGGGTTCAGGCTGCTTTGGTCATACCCCAAAACTCTTGTAAGATGGCCCAGCAGGGACAACATTTGCCATGGCAGTGCTGACAACCACCATTCCCATTCAGGAACCCAAAGAATCATAAAATTGTGGCATGGTTTAGGTTGGAAGGGACCTTAAACCTCATCTTATTCCAACCCCCAGCACCTTCCACTAGACCAGGTTGCTCCAAGCCCCATCCAACTCCCTTGAACACCTCCAGGGACGGGGAGTCCACAACCTCCCCCTCTCTCTGTGGGGAGAAACACAAATGCAAAATAAATAAATACACAGGTGGGAAAAACGGGAGAAAATGATCCCGATGGCCTCTGAGGAGTAACCAAGCCCCAAGTTGGATGCTGAGCAAGGAGCTGAGCCCCACGTGCTCCGGCGCCCCGGTTCCTCCTCGGGAGTGATTGGCAGAACACAAGCCCTGCTTTATGAGATTGTCTTTCCGAAATTTGCCCGCTGAAACGCTGCATTTATCAGCTGAATTGATCAGCTGAAATGCCTCAGACTTCTGGGAAAGCTGCCTCTGGCCGACCACTTGATGGGAAGAACGGCTCCGATTTTTTTGGCATGTGGAACTAAAGCAGCTCAGCCGCTTCCCCTGCACCTGCCACTCACTCCTGGTTGCATTTTATCTGAGCCCCATTTTCTAATTTCACCACTATCACGATGCATTTTTGCAGGAGGTGGCTAAAATGACAAACCACCAGGATTGTTACATTTTGAATATAAATTGAATAAATTACTGTAGTTAAAAATAGCCATTTAATACCCATTTTCTGTTAAGGGAAAAAAAAAACAACCAACCTGATTTTTTTGGAAGCGCCATTTCTTTACATGTTTCTCGTTTTTCAGGCTCCTTGGCAAGCAGGAAAAAAAAAAACCAACTGAGCTGGTTTTCTCCCTCAGAAATGGAATTCTCAGGAGATTTTTGCAGGACTTTGTTTCCTTCCCACTAAATTTCCTGGAAGGCTCCACAGGGGCATAACCAGGGCAGAGTTTGGCCAGCACCATTTGAGGATTTCACTGTTCTCTGACACATTTCACAGATCAGTTTTTTCCATTATTCCCGTTGATTACCCATCGCTTCCCGAATTCCCAGCTAATCTCTCATCATTCCTTACATGAAGGGTGGGGAGGCAGCATTTCCCATCCCAAAGCCACATGTTATGGCATTTGCAAGGCCATGAGGCACCCAGAGCTCCATCCTGCAGCCAGACCCCACCTCTCCTTGGACTCTGCCAGAGTTCTGCTCCCTCATTCACAGGAATGGGATATTAAGGAAGCAACAACATTAATCCATAGCTTTTTGCTGCCTACAAGCTAAGCCATGACAAACTTCCACCGGTGTCCACAGCCCTGGTTTTTTCTCCTCAAGACTCAACCATCTTTCACTGTTAAATATCAACATATTTGACGTGGGAGTGGTTTCAGTACCAAGTGGAATAATAAACTCAATAGACGTGGGGTTGGTCATTTAAAATAAACCCCATCCCTATCACACTTGGCCATCCTTACCTGTTTGCCTGTTATTCTCCAGAAGTAATTGCCAATGATTTAACAGAGGAGTTCCCAAAAGGCCTGGGCGGGCACATTTACTTGTTGTGCCTCATCCTGTGCCTTCCAAGGTGCCTTCTCCCTCAAACCACTTTTCCCCTGAAGAATCACATTGTCAAAACCCTCATTATTTTATAACTTCTCTGCCCTCTTCTCTTCTCCTCTCCCCTTGTTAAATACTGCTGGAGCAAAGGAGTTCAGTAGCTCTACCGTTTTAGCAACACCATTGATTTTGTCTCCCTCTTCATTTATTAATGGAACTACTTTCTCTCTAGTATTCCCTTTTCCCTGATATAATTGTAAAAGCTCTTTTTATTCCCCTTAAGCCTTCCTGCTCTCTGAGCTGGCCTTATCTTTTCCCTGCAAGCCTTAACTGACTGTATATTCTTGTTTAGTTCTCTTCCCTTTCTCCAGTTTGCACTATAGGTTCTTTCTTTACGTTCCTATCTTTTCCCAGTGCTTTGTTATGCCACATTGGATGCTCCTTGTCCTTCCATTTATTTCATCGGGAATCACGGCGTGTCCCACTCCATGGGGCTATTCCAACGTTTCTGGCCCTTTCTCACCCCTCTGGATTTAACTCCCTGGCGCCCCTGGATCACACCAGGCCTTCAGAGGCACCAGGTAAGGCTGGAAAAGGAATTCCCACCCCTTGTAATCCCAATGTCCCAGACGTGCGTTCCCATCTGGGAGGGAAAAAAACACCTCTCCCAAACCACAAATCCTTTTCTTCCAAACTCCAGTTGGGAAGAAGTCGAGTCTTAGAGCCAACTCTAGTTTTGGAACCCGGGGTCATGGAGTTTCCAAGAAGCAAGCGAGGAAGTTCACAGTGGGGTTGGAATTATTAGACAAACTGTCATCTGGAGCAATCCCAGTCGGGCTGGATTTTACCAGGACTTCTGGGAAACTTCTGAATGGGATTTGGGTTTATGTGCTTTACTTTTTTGTCCATTTGCTTATATTGCTCTTCAGTACCAGCGGGTCACACCAAAGGGCTGAGGAACCTCTCTGGTTCTCCGAGTTTCCTGCTTTTTGCAAGTGAAATATCTTCATTCCAAATAGGTAACAGCTTAAAGGAAAGGACTTTTTTAAATGGACCTTCATTTCATGTGGAAGAACCAAAGTGTTGCATTTCTAAAATAAGGAAACATGTATTTCAATTCCTTTAGACTCAGAACACGTTAAAATGAAGCACTTTCCTGAAATTGTGGCAAATTCACCCAATTTTTTGCTAAGTTTGACTCTGTATTTTCCCATACGCGTTGGTTTGTGGTTTGTTTTTTTTTTTCCCAGAGAGCCCACAGAATAGAGATGGGAATTATCAGAAGCCCAGAAAACAATGCCTCTGAGGAGAGATTGAATAAGTTGAGGTTGCTCAGCTGGAGGAGAGGTGGGACGTTGCTATAATCTCCGAGTACAGAGGAGGCTTATGGCAAGGGGAAGGGATAGCTTTTCTTCCTGGTAGGTAAGATAAGTAGTTGTGAGCTTAAACCACAGCAGGAGAGGCTAAGGCTGGATGCAAGGGGCTGAGGCTGCACTGGAGAAGGGGAGCAGGGAGCAGGGGAGCAGGGGAGCAGGGAGCAGGCTGTGCCTAAGTCAACACAGGAGTCTGTCCAACCCTGAGCCCACGCCCGCCTGGAGCAGCATGGTGCAGCTGGAGCTGCTGCAAAGTCATCCCAAGGTCCTCTCCACCTCCCTTCTCCCGGGATTTCACTGGCCCTGCTGTCCCAGCAAGCCCCAGTGTGCAAGGTTCAGTGTTTTTTGGATACTGCAGGGCTCCTGTAGCGCTGGGGGGTTTTGGTGGGTCCAGAGGGGAACACCCCCAAGGACCTGCCTGATCTCCAAGTGTCCCACCGAGCAGAGCTGCTGTGCCAGGCCCTGGTCCTGTGTTCAGCACTGCTGAAGAGCAGGTTTCTGTAAAAACATTATCAAGGATATAAAAACCCCAGGCACTGAACACCAGCACAAGCCATGAAGCCAAAAGCTGCCAAAACCCAAGCCCTGGCACGGGAAGAGGGGGAAGGTGGGATCCTCCAGGGAGTTCGGCACTGCTCCCTTCTCCAGCTCTCTCCTGGTGTGCACAGAAGTTGTGGCATGGCTGATTACAGGGAATTAAAGAGAAAGAGAGAGAAAGAGATTGTCTGAGCTGGGAGAGTCCCAGGAAGGACTGATGGATGCCTTGTAGAGCCACTGCTGCAATTAGACCCACAAAAAGTGGGGCTGGAATAAAAAAGCTTGGAATTGTGTGGGAGAAAAAGGTTAATTGTAACCTATTTCTTTGGTGTCTAATTTCCAGGCATCAAATATTTTTGAATTAATTCAAAAAACACATTTAAAGTGGTCTAGGCTGGAGTGGCAGCAGTGAGAGACTGTGGCAAAATAGAGCTTACCCTTAACCCACAGGACACAATAAAGATACTTATGCAAGGGCTGTGGGAGGCTCCTGGCTGGAATAAATGTTCTAGATTGATTCCAGCAGTCGGGAAGCTCCTGGAAAGTGGAAAATGTGGTAGACCTGGCTGGTTTCATGACATGAATTAGCTGAGCTGGAGATGTTTTCCTGGGCTCAGCTTTTTGTGGGGTTCTCAGTTCACTGAGCAGGAGGGAGAGGTTCAGGCAAGCTCAGCCTCGGAGGTGTCTCAGGAGCACTGGGAAGATTGTTGCCACATTGTCAAGGCTCTCTTTTTTTTCAGAGTGCCTTGCAGAAGTTAGGGGTGAGGAAGGGAGAAAGGAAAGAAAAAAAATAAGACAGAGTAGAGGGGAGCTGGATCCAGGATTGTCTGTTGATAGGAAGAGGTGAGAAGGTGCAAATGCCATCAGACCTGGAATAGTCACACTGGGATGCTTAAGGATACAAAAATGTGGAGCATGGCTGTGTGCTCACAGCACCCAACAAAGCCAACCAGGCTGGGTGCAGAAAAACAAAAAAAACCCACCAGACCTTTGCAATTTTTTCTAACAACTCTTCCATTAGTCCAGGTACACTCTTGAAACTGCTCTTTCTAGCACTTGGGGAACTTTCTTCCTGCAACAGTGCAAAGAGATAATAGAAAAAAATCCTTCCCTGAGAGGGTGGGGAGGCCCTGGCACAGGTTGCCCAGAGAAGCTGTGGCTGCCCCTGGATCCCTGGAAGTGTCCAAGGCCAGGTTGGACGGGGCTTGGAGCAACCTGGGCTAGTGGAAGGTGTTCCTGCCCATGGTAGGGAGTGGAATGGGATGGGTTTTAAGGTCCTTTCCAAGTCAAACCATTCCATGATTCTATGATTTCACACCAAACTCCCCAAAAGACGAGACAATCCTGTGCTTTCAGCTTCCCACACCTGAACATCTTCCTTTCCTGTCTCTCCCATATCATCCCAGAACACGTGATTGGTGCGTTTCCATGCTTTTGAGGACTCCATCAACAATCCCTTCCCTCCTCCATCCACCTCCAGAGCAACTGGGAGCTTTGCTTTACTGGTTTTGCTGGGAGACACTTGCAGAGCCTCCCTGCTGTAGGGTTTGGAGCACAGGCACCCCAGCAGCCCCAGCATTCCTGCCCCAGGGGGTCACCAGGGTGGGGCTTTAAATGTTTTAAGGAGGGAGGTGGTGGAGAAACGAGGTCCGTGTTTGCAGAAGAAAGAGGGAACAATGATTCCTTCAGCAGTTTGATGTTAGGAGAAAAAAACAACTGGAGGCTTGTAAGCTGCTCTGAAGCTTGAATGTCAGAAGTAGACCCCGGGGACGTGGATTAGAGGGCACAGTGAAGGTGAGGCTGTGAAATGAGCATCGCGGATCTTTGGGCGATGGGTTAATAAGAACACAGGAATGCAAATCTCCCGGAGCTGGGGAGAGCCCAGCCTGTGTCCCTGCAAACACACACGTGTTTGCCAACCACACCAAGCCAACCACGGGAGAGGAGCACCAGGAGGGGAGCAGGCACGTGGCTGGTGGTGCTTGTTGGGGCACAGAGGCCTCACCTCCTGCCAGCGGGCTCCTCACAGGAGCAAGTCCGGGGTCTCCTCATGGACACAAAATATGGGGAAGTCTCCTTATCTAAATTTGGCTGAGTCCATGAATATCCTCTCTGGGGGCCACCTTGTGCAGTGCCACCCGAGATTCCCTGACACGTGACAGCAACGCAATTCCACAGGGGAGAAATCACAGACCAGAACATTCCAAGGGGGAAGGGACCCACAAGGATCATTGAGTTCAGGCCTGTCCAGGGATGGAACCCATGACCTAGACATTATCAGCCCATTCTCTAATTAACTGAGCTAAATTTGCATGTAGTTTAGTGAATCCTGACTGCAGCTACAAATCATGGATCTGATCGTCTCCTTCCTCCTTTTTTTCACTTGGTTTCACAGGGGAATCCATCCCAAACTCTTGCTGGAGCTGAGATGTTGCCGGAGGAAAAAGCTGAGCAGAAAGTCGTGCATGGGTTCCTCATGCAGTGAGGGCTTTCATCCTGCTGACCATGATCTGTGTTGCTCTCTTGTTTTGGGTTTAGAAGCCGAAAAATGAGCCCTGATTCCATCCTGCTCCAAGCCTGTGCTGTGTGTGAGGACAATGAACCATTGCAGACACTGTTTGCATGAAGAGAAGCTCCCGTGAAAGCGGTTCATCAGCTCAACGTGATGACACAGGACAAATGCCTCCATAACGAGCTCTGAGTCTTCTCTTGAACAGCCCAACATTGGGATTCTTGAGGATTGGTGGGCAAAGGGTCTCTCCTCAAGCCTGGACTGTGCTCAGAAACAGCCCTGAGTGCAATCTCCAGGCACCTCCCAAGCACCACTCCCACCTTCCACTTCTGTTCACAGGTGCTGCCACTGGACCTTCTTCTTCCCCAGGGGCTGAGTGCAAATCCAAGAGGATGATCAGTAAACACCAAATAGATGATGCCCTACAGTATTTTGGGAAGGATAGGGAACACCCTTCCAGCCCCCTAAAACTCTGGTTTTTAAGCTGCTCCAGGTTTGGCCCAACCTTGATTTCTGGCCCTTGAGAAGTGCTCTGAGCAAAGGCAGTGAAACAAAGGCGCAGATTCCCAACAGACTGAGGGCAGAACCCGAGTTTTGGTGGGTGCACCTCAAATCCATATCCCTGCAGGACCCCCCAGCCAGCAGCAAGGAGAAAATGTGCCCCACCATGGGTGGGTTCCCCACGATGCCTCCAGCAGCAGAGACAGTGCAGCTTTCCACGGGCGCATCCCCTCGCTCTTTCTCTGCTGAATCCTTTATTTTTTTTTTCCCCCCTTTCTCATTCTGTCTTTGCTTGAATTTCAAGGTTAAAAAAAGTCAGGATACAATGGTAAATATGTAAGATTAGCTCCTAAAATATGTTAGCAAGTGAAAGCTAAAGAAAGCCAAATGAATTTAAAAAAGGCTTTCTTGAAGCTTAGAACAGAGACAGTTCTTTTGATCCTTTATCACACCATAACAAAAAAAGCACCAAGCAAGATACATATATATAATATACATATAATATATATATTTATACAGTCCATGTGCTCAGGGATGTGTGTGTGTGTGCATGTGTGTGTGTGTGTATGTGTGTATTTTAATTCACACAGGCTTTCCTTTCTTTAAAATGCTGCAAGAAGCTTTTTTTTCTGCAGATTTCTTTTTCTTTCTTTTTTTTGATATTTCAAAGCTGGCAGTTCAGTAAATGGCTGGAACTGCCACATCTCTGTTCTTGCTAAAGAAATCAATGCTAATCCTATTACTGGCAGTTATCACCTATCCCAGAAACCGCGGCTAAAAGAAAAAAAACCACTGAGATGTCAAAGTAGGAAAAAAGCATGGGGGAAGGGGAGAAAGCGCCCTTCATTCACTTTCAAACAGTGATTGTTTTCTTATTTTTGATCATTTTTTCCCCGTTAAGAGAGAAACTAAACCACACACACAAAAAAAAAAAAAAAAAAAAAAAAAAAAGGAAGGGAGGGAAAAAAAAATAAAGAACAAATTCGTGCTCAAATAACATTAAGGGCCTGATTCAAAGCCATGTAAACCCGGGCAGTGCTGAGGGATGGGGTGGGCAGGGGGGTCCTGGGGCTCAGGACCCAGTGCCCAGGCAAGGAACACCCCGTGCCCCCGGATTTCCTGGCCTGCCAGTGCTGCCAGCACATCCCAAGGGACTGTTTGGGGCCATTTGTCAACAGGGGGAGAGGAAGGGGGTGTCAGCCCCTCTGTGGGGGGGTGTGTGTGTTGTGTGAGGATCCTTCCAAAGCATCCACAGTGGTGCTTGCATAAGGCAGGGAACTTCCTGGGGGTGCTGTTGGCTGATTCCCGTGCTGGCTCTGCTGGTGCAGCCGGTTGGGATGGGACCGGACTGCCCTGGCGCCAGGGGTGGGCACAGGCCCCATTCCCTGGCATGGAGTGATTCCCTGATGTAAGTCACGCTCTGTCCTTCCCACCTGCAGGTGGTCTCAGGGCTGAGCACCTCCAAAGGCTCAGGTGGGTCAGTGCAGTTTGTCCCTCACAGCATCCACGTGGGATCTTGGATCACTCAAAATGTCTTTGCTTCTCTCCCCATGTACTCCTACAGAAAATGGTTTGGGATGGAAAGAACCATAAAGCCCATCCTGTGCCACCCCCTGCCATGGGCAGGGACACCTCCCGCTAGCCCAGGTTACTCCAAGCCCCGTCCAACCTGGCCTTGGACAATTCCAGGGATGGGGCAGCCACAGCTTCTCTGGGCAACCTGTGCCAGGGCCTCCCCACCCTCCCAGGGAAGGATCTCTTCCCAATATCCCATCTAAACCCATCTTTCAGTTTGAAGCCATTCCCTCTTGTCCTATCCTTGTTCCTGTTGAACCTGCATTGTCATCTCTCCTTGACCCTCCTCACTCCTGGAGCATCCCCAGGGCACAGCTCCTTGCCTGGCATTGCCAGGTCCCGGTGTGGCTCTGGCTGTGGTCAGAGGATGCTGAACAGATGGAGCTGCTGAGCTCAGGTCACTCTGTGCAGGTCCTGTCTTGGCCTGGCAGGTGGCCATGCCCAGCCTCGTGGGTTCAGGTGGTCAGACATCCCAGCTGAGTCTGTATTACTCCAAAATCCAGGAGCAGCAGCAGGTTTGGAAGCTGTGTTTTGGGAAGAGTCACCCAGCTCCTCTCTGTTAGACCACAGCATCCCCCTTCCTGCCAGAAGGAAGGTGTTGGTCATCAGTCCATGCCATGAGGGCAGGGTGGGACCAGGACACAGCCCACAGGTGACAAGCAAGAAAGCAGAGCAAACACCAAATAAGCAGCCAAGAAAGAATTAAAACTCAACCAAATCAAAGGTTTGGACAAGAGGCACCCAGGTGTCTGCTCCACATGGCCCCAGGTCGATGCTTTTCCTGGAGCCTGGGAAGCATTTCCATGGCACATCACTCCCACCCCCCACACCACCGTGGGCATCCCTCCAAACTCAGGCTTTTATCCAAAATCCCAGTTCCCTCTGGGCACAATGCTGGACAAGCCACTGGAGACATTGGGAGCCCATGGGAGATGTTTTTCTCCATCCTGAAACTCTGAGGCAGAGTCAGAACCTTTGGGAATATCTTGAATTCGTGCAAAATGAATTTACAAACTCTCAACAAGGGTCCTAGTTTGGCTCAAACCCACCATTTTGCTTCCAGTTTGCTGTGGGATTTTTCCAGGGGTTTAGTCCAGCTGAAGTAATTTTTAGCGAGGAATATTCTTTGGTGTGGGTGGGAGGAAAATGTTATCAGTAGGTCAAAGTATCATTAAAATAATTTAGGAGTATCAAACTACTTCCTTGGGTATTTTTTTCTCTGACAGAAAGTAGTGGTGAAAGCAAATCAATAACTCACAGTGGTGGAAAACACAGCCCTGAGTGGGGACAGATCCAGGGTCCCCCTCGCCTTCCTTGAGCCCTGAGGATCAAACACAGAAGAAAATTCAATATAAACAGCTTTTTATTGCCTAAAAAAGTCTTTCTTTCCCTGCTGGACAGCATGGTTGGGTGATCCCTGTCTGGGCCACTCTTCTAGGCTTGTCCATCAGCAGGAGGGCAGTGGAGAACCACAGAATCATGGAATGGTTTGGGTTGGAAGGGACCTTGAAGCCCATCCAGTGCCATCCCTGCCATGGGCAGGGACACCTTCCACTAGCCCAGGTTGCTCCAAGCCCTGTTCAACCTGGCCTTGGACACTTCCAGGAATGAGAACAGGGTGTGTTTGTGATGGCAGGTGACAGCAGGACACTGCCAGGGAGGGAGGGGGGACAGTGACAAAATCCAGGAGATTCCCATCCTCCATCCCCAGCCAGCTGGAGTGAAAACATCCATGGAAAAGCTGTTCCTGGAATAAAACAGAGACAGATCCATGCATTGACAGCCAGGGAAACTGTAGGAGAGAAGTTGGGGATCACCATGGGTGGTTCAAACTACAGGGAGGGAATCCCACCCAAAGAACTCCCCTTCTTAAAAGCAGAATATTTTTAATTCTTTATTTTTTTTTTCTAAGTAGTTTTTTTCAGCCTGGTTTTCCATCTTTAAAATAAATACCAGCTGAAGATCTGACCTGGACTATTGAAGGTAATCAGCTGAACCACCAGAAAACAAATGTCTGCGTAATTAGAGGCATAATTCACTATTTAAATGGCATCGGCTCTCTCCCAGTATCAATATTTGGCAATTCCCTTCAGAACTATGTGGAGTTTATGCACTTTTGTAGCTCAGTCAATAGGAATATGGTTCTGCTGCAAGCACTGAGTGTGAAAGGCATAAAGAACCCCCTAATTAAGCTGCTAACCAGGGACAGAAAACCAAGCCATGTGTCCCCAGGAGCCACTCTCCGTGTGCTGTGGTTCCATGGGACAGAGCCAGGTTTTCCCTGGGGGATCCCGGGAGGATTCTCATCTCCAGGAATGCAATGGGATGGATACAGAGCCTTCAGCAGGATGGTTTGTAGAGAAATCTGGATGGTATTAATCAAGAATTACCCCTTTGCTGGGACACCTCTTAGCTGCAAACAGCCCTCCTGACGATTTATAAGTCTTGGGGAAAAGTTCTGCACGTTGCAAATTCCTGCAGAATTTTTGCTTGACAGAAGAACCTGGAGGATATTTGCTGGGATGTCTGCTTCCAGACTCATTCCCAGTTGGTCCCACATCCCACAAGTCAGCAATTTGCAAGAGGCAGAAGCCAGTGGTGCTCTAGGGCTGGGTGGTCTCTGCCTTCCCACGGAAAAGAGGTTCCCTCTCTGGTTGACTCCATCCCAGCAGAGGTGTCCTAGGGCAGAATCAGCCCCTGATTTCCATGGGATCTCAGGACCTGCCATCCCTGCAGAGCAGGGGCTGGAGGGCTGAGCAGGGGCTTTGAGGCATCTCCCTTGAGCAGTGGATGAATGTGGCGATGAGAAGTCCTGCAGGAATACGGGAATCATTGCTGGAGGAATAAAATCCAACCAGGAAAGCCACATTTTGCAAGAAAAAGGGAAACATCTTCCCCCCCAGACTCCCTGGAAGCCATAGCACGAATTCCAGAGGAGCAGAGCTCTTGCTGGGCCTGCAGCCTGGTCTCAGAGCCCTGCTGGGATGTGCCCAGCACCACCCAGAGCCTGTCCCCGGGTGGTTTCGTGCATCCCACCCCAACACCCCCGCAGTTCCTCCCCTGTCCATGTGGGCAGCGGGGCAGAGGCAGCCCCTGCTCTCCACAGCAGCACATTCCCGAGCCCCCCCTCCACGCCCACCCCCTTCTCTCCCTTCCAGCCAGACTTCTGTCGAGTCGCTAATATCTGCTGATTAAACAAGCCCGGAATTTGAATCGGGAGCAATAAAGAGAGAGAGAGAGAGGGAGTTACACGGTCATCCACAGGCGCAGGGAGCCCTCCGGGCAGCAATCAACGGGAGCAGGGAATGTGCTGGATAACAGGGAGATGCTCCAGCCACGCGCGCTGCCTGCTCGCAGGGTTTGGGGAGGGGGGACCACGGCGGTGGTGGTGGTGTGTGGGGGGGTATTAACAGAATGCAATGCTCGGAGAACTGAGAAAGTCTTGTTTTCCCACCCTGTGGGTTTGAGCAGTGACCGGAGGTGCCCCGGGGAGGGGGCAGCCCCTCATCCCGGGGCCGGGTCGTGCTCTGCTGGAATCACCGTCAGGGATCAGCCCTTCCCTGCAGAAACAGGGCCTTCCAAGGTGTCCTGGCGAGAAAGTGGGGTGGGGGCTGAAGGGTTTCCAGTAGGGAACTGTGGAGTCACGGAATTAGGGAATCACGGGATGGTTTGGGTGGGAAGGAACCCCAAAGATCGTCCTGTTCAACGCTGCGGCTGCAAACGGAGCGGGATCAGCCCTAGGAAGAGATGGGGGGACTGGGACACACCTGCCCAAAGCATCAGTAACTCTCTAGCAGTGCCCCCAAATACAGCAGGGAGGAGGAAACAGCCCTCTCAGGAACGGGAGGGGATTTTTGGGGATGCTCCCAGGCAGGAGTTGGGAGCCTGCAGGCACCCCGGGAACTTGCTCCCCTTCCATCCCAGGCGGTTTTCCTGAGCAAACCGCCACTGCTTGGAGCTCTGGAGGTGTTTTCCCTGCCGGCAACACGGACGAGCTGCTAAATGGTGTCAGCAACTCTCAGTCTGAGTCCTGGTGCAAATAAACCACCGTTTTCATACCGGTGGCGTTTCCCCACATCATCGGCATCACTCCGGGACAGACATCCCTTTAATTCTAGCAGTCAAAATAAATCAAACATCACGCCCCCGGGGCCATTGCAGAGTGTGGTGCCTGGCAGGAAAGCACTGGAAGGCAGAGGGATTTTGGGGAAAGGCAGCTGGCTGTGCTGCACAGCTGAGGGGAGGAAGGAAAAGCGGTGCTGGATGATCAAATCCACGCATGGAAGTGGGAGGGAAATCGGGAGCTGCTGACGGAGCTCATGGCTTGGAAGTAAATTGGCTCATCTGGAAAAAAAACCACAAACAAGGAACTGGGAAATCATAAAATGTCCCGAGTTGGAAGGGACCCACAAGGATCACCCCGCCCAGCTCCTGACCCTGCACAGGACAATCCCAAAAATCCCAGTATCCTGCCCCAAAAATCCTGTGCCAGGGCAGGAATGACTGGAAAACACCCCATGGAAGGGACAGGGAGGGAAATGTCCTCACTTCTGCCTGGGCTGGCAGGGAAAATTGTTTACCTGGATATTAAAACAAAACATAAATTATTATATATATGTATTTAAATCTCTTTAACTGCTCGTTTCCTTTCTGCAGCTGCATCCTCAGGGCTGGGGGTTTATGGTTTTTACCTTTTCCTTTTTGGTGAGTTAGAGCTGGATCTCTCCAGTCAGTCCCTTCCTACCTAATCCATCCAAACCACATGGAAAATGGCTCTTGCACTGGTCAGGCTGGAAATGGGAGCTCCTGGGCCAACCTCTCACTGAAACGTGGCTGCTTTGGCTTTTTACCGTCACTGGCAAAAGTTAATTTATTCAAACAAAATGTCCCAGTCTGGGAGAGGGAGAGGAAGAGGGTGACTTTGCCCGTGCTCTTCCTCCAGGTTGGTTTTTTTCACCTCCCAGATCTGCAGGGCCTCGTGAATCCTTTTGAAGAGTCAATATGACCGTGACTAACCAGAAAAACAATTTTAAAAACTGGGCTCTAGTTACTTCTTGTCATTTTAGAAAACTGAAGTGAGAGACAACAGGGATGAACTCTTTCAGAATCACCTGGGTGAAATATTTTGGGGTTTTCAAAGGCAGAGAGAAGCTCAGCAAAGCCACCAGTTAATTCTTAGCACCTTGAGTGAAGGCTGGATGTATTTCCAGAAGATATTTAGGAGATCAGCTGCAAACTATTGGCCCAAATTTGAGGGTCAGTGGGGCAGAGAGGTGGGGAGAGGGACCACCCCAGGAGGTGATTTTGTGACACCTATGGGCCTACAAGCAGGTGAAATGTCCATCACCAGCCCATAATTACCTTATCTTAGATCTTAATTTCAAATATTTCCCCGTGAAATGTTGTCTGTTCCCATTTCCACTCCTAAAAATTTCATATCAGCAAGTGGCATAATGTCATATTTATATTAATTGGATATTCTGGGTTTACTGCTCTCTCCATTGGCGGGGGGAGAGGGCTGGAAACCACATAATATACCCTCTCAAATATAAACTACACGTTTGTGCACAGGGTATAATTTAATGCATGAGATACACGAGATCTTGCAGCACAGGGTGCTTTAAACAACAGCATTTTAGCCTGGAAAGCTCAGCAGCAAGGGAAATATTTTCCGGGCTCAGTTTCTCTGCTATTGGAACATTTGTTTTTTATTCTGAATATTTCAGCACATCTATTTACCTGGCACTATATTTAGTGCCACAGTACCAAGATGGCATATATAAAGATTCAATTGCAATTCCCATCTGATGTCCCTTCCCTCTCCTTTTTACCCCCTTTTTTATGTCCGCACTCTGAATTCAGCACAAAGTTGGTGTGTTTAATTTAAAAAGAAGTAAAACGCGCCAGGAGACGCCTCAGACCACTGCAAATCACCTACTTTATAGAGGCAGTAAAATTGTGTATCGGATTAAAAGTGATGCTGATCTGAAATTTATGATAACTTTTAATGGCATTATAATTTTTTTTCCCTGTGCGCTCCATCACGGAATCGTTTGGATGCACAGAGCAGCAAGATGAAATTTGTAAGGGAAGGACATTACATAGGCAAGCACTGAGGGGGGGGAAGGCAGGGGAATAATGCAAGAGCCTCTTCTGGGCTCATGAAGGCCGTGGGGCTGGGCCGATGGCACCCCTGGGACAAAGGGATGTGCTCGGGGCCAGGGAGGGAAATATCACCCCAACAAAAGGTTATTTAGGAGAACACTGGGACAGAACCATGTTGGATGGGCTTGGAAAGGTCTAGTGTTGGTTTTGTCCCTGCTCAGAGTGAATCAAGGCTCATTTCCCTCTGCTAGGCAAGGGCCACCCCTTTGGATCCTCGGGATGTGGATCCACCCGAGAGCACAGGGATGTTCTGCCGCCAGCACAGCCCCACAGCTCCTCTGCCCAGGACAGGTCTGGGGGGACACCCCCACACAGCTTCGCTGGAGAGAGATCATGGCATGGTTTGGGTGGGAAGGGACCTTAAAGATCATCCCATTCCACCCCCTGCCATGGGCAGGGACACCTCCCACCAGCCCAGGGCGCTCCAAGCCCTCTCCAACCTGGTCTTGGACACTTCCAGGGCTGGGGCAACCACAGCTTCTCTGGGTAACCTCCAACCCTCCTTTGGTGCACCTTGAGGCCGATTCCTCTTGTCCTGTCTCATGTTACCTGTGAGAAAGATCAAACCCCTGCGGCTTCCCCCTCCTGTCAGGGAGTTGCAGAGCCAGAAGGTCCCCCCTGAGCCTCTTTTTCTCCAGGCTGATCCCCCCCAGCTCCCTCAGCCCCTCCTGCTGCTCCAGCCCCTTCCCAGCTCCGTTCCCTTCCCTGGAGCCACACACTGACGGATGAGGGAAACATCAAACCATCGTGTTGTTACTCCAGCACCACCTACTTGTGCCCAGTCACATAATTAAAACACATGGTCATACACACAAGAAACCACAAGCAATCCCAAAATCCATCCTTCCCTGATCTTAGCTTTGCAAAGCAATTAACATTCTCTAACAGAAACACAGAAAATAATTCATTAGTCACTCTGAAATCAACATAAATTGCTGAAGAAATTAATACATTGGTGTAAAGAGTGAATTTCTTCATTAATGGCCACAAAAAAACCTGAATCCCACTATTTCAATTTATAAAAAATACTTGTGCAAGAGCAAGTCCACCTGTCAGTAGCTTGGAACTCTTCAGGAGAAGCATCTCTGCATTCAAGGAACCAAACTGCTGGCACTGGGATGGGTGAAGGAGGTCCTGGAGGACAGGTGGTGGTTCCAAGCAGACATATGGCAAGAGGGAGAGGAGCTCAGTGAGGTGAATGTTCATCTTACAGGAGGGGAAAGAGCAGGAGCCACAGTTCCCACAAAGAAGGGAAACGTGTGTTGGTATAAAGGGTATGAAACCAGATGCCAGATAAAAATCTCCTCAGGAATAGCATGGAAAGAAACCTGGATTATTTATCCACCAGCTGTTTGCTTTGTAGAGCATAATGGAGACAAAACAGTGGGTTTTCCATGTTACAGCCCCTGGGACACGGTGGATCCGGACACAGGGGACACCTCAGGTTCCACTGTGTCACCAGAGATGAGGATCTGGGTTCAAACACCAAGGCAGGTGGGCCACCAGCTTTTGGAAAAGGTTTGACATCCCGGAAGCTGCTGAGGCTGCTCTACCCTGCCACTGCCTTGCTTTGCCTTGGGCTCTTTTGCAGGATGAATTTGCAAAACATAGGGAATTGCTTCGGACTCCGAGCTGGTGGGTCCCCCCAGCACTCAGCACTGAAGGGATTTTGGGAACAACCACCCAGCCTCATTCTGACAGACACCATAAATTACCATCCATGTAAAATTTTTCATAGCTCCTCAATTTGCCACTGCTGCCTTCAGTGGTGTGTGCAGGGAAACTTCCATTGCCCCTCTCCTCCTTCTCTGCTTTATGCTTTCCCTCTCCTCCTCCAAACTCCCTGATCCTGCTCCACACTAAAATCCTCACTGCTGTGGTGATTGTTTTGCTGTATTATGTGAAGTCAAAACCCTTTTGAATCGTATTTTGCAGCGAACCTGCCTTTGAGTCCACACGTTTTATCATTCCACAGCAACACATATAATTTCAAACAAACATTGAACAAACCTGCTGAAAATGGCCCGAATCTCTTATCAGCCAGTTTTACACTGGCGTAACTCCATAAACTTCAGTGGAATTAATCTTGATTTACACTGTTGGGAGAGCAGAAACAGGCACTGTAAATAACTATATACCAAGGCAAGACACTTAAAAGCAGGCACGGCAGAAAGCCTGGCAGCAGATGAGGATGGAGGAGCATTAAAAAAACCTTTCCTGGTGGCTCCAATCCATGGGCACAGGGATAAAACCAAAGGACAGCGACGGAGACGTTGTGCCACCCAGGCAGCACTGCAGAGACCACAGTGAGGGGGAGAGACCCACTGGGGTCTGCTGGGTGACACCAAGGTGTGCCAGCAGGGGACACAGCCCCCCAGGACACTGCTGCTGAGGGAGGGGACACAGCCCCCCCAGGACACTGCTGCTGAGGGAGGATGGGCTGTGGGTTTCCCAGAGAGGGGGTGTTGGCTGGTGGTGGAGGAAGAACCTCAGGTCTGCGTGTCTGTGTGTCCTCCCTGGACACAGCTGGAGTAGACCCTGCCACGGATGTTGGGCTGCAGCTTCAGCAGAGTCCTGCACTTCAGGCTGCCTTCACAGCTGAGCTCCAGCTTCCACTGGAGCCACTGGGAATGGGGCACCTAAAACTGAGTGGGAGACTCCAGCATCCCCAAAAAGGTGTGGGCTTCCACACTTCCCAGGAATGCTGAGGGAATACAAGTCATACCATGGCACAGATAACCTGTGCCCTGGGGGAAACAGCACTGGGAGACACTGGAAAAGATGTGCCTTGAGTGGACAGGGAGTGAGGTCGGATTTGTCACAACCTGTCACTGCAGAGCGAGGCCACAACTGACCCAACTCAGGGCTCAGTCCCTGGGGCAGCAGTGTCACCTCCTGCCACAGCTCCTGACCACCCAGAGCAGGTGGCAGCTCCTGAGTTCCCCTGCAGGGATTAATTAATGACCTTTAATAGGGTCATTCCAATTTGGAAAACCAAACTCTTCACTCCAGTTTTACAGCAGTGAGCACGGACATGTGTTCATCGTGCAGCTGTGAGGGGAGAGAATGGATTCTGTCTCATCCCAGGGCAGGAACGGGGCTGCAAGGGCTCCCTTGAGTCACTTCTCTCACCTGTGGTGGACACAACCAATTGGCTTTGCTACTCCACCTCTTTTCAAACTCATTTACTCAAAACCACGGCAGAAAACTGATAACAAGACACTGTTACGTTTTTCTCAGGGATGACATGATTAATTTGTACTGAGATTGCACTAGCTGGGACTTCAGGAGAGGACAGAGAAGATCACACCACAAGGAAGTGTGGTGTGATCCCACAAGGAAGTGGTGGGATCTGCCACAAAAGAGACAAGCAGTGTGTATCCCACTTACCTTCCCAAGCATTGGAATTGCTGTGCTCCAGACACCTGCCTTGGGAAAAAATCCAGAAAAGAGGTCAACATGGAGCAACACCTGAGCTGGGATGGATCCTCAGCCCCACGAGGGGCCCATGAGTGAGGAACCATGGGAAGCTGGCACCAGGGACATGCCTAAAGGGATATCTGGGCATGGAGACACTGATGGATGCAAGCTGAGCCTGGACCTGGCCATGGGGCACTGTGGTGCCTACAGGGGAGTCCACACAGGGCTGTGCCAGGCAGGCAGGTGTCTGTAAGGTGCCCAGAAAGGTTATTTTCCTTATCCAAGAGTTTCTGTCTCTTGGATCAGAGATAAACGACAAGGAAGGTGGACACATAGCACAGGGAACACCAGCACCTGCTCCTGGATCATTTCCCTTTGACTCCTTGCCATGTTATCAGGTCTCTGTGTGCTCCATCATCCTCCCATCCCCATCAGGAAAACATTGCCTTTATCCCCCTTTTGCACTGCGCATTTTCTAATAAAAACCCTTGGATTAACCATTAAAAACTGCACCTTTTGATTCAGGTGCTGCCACAGCATTGGGGGAAAAGCCCCAGGTCCCCATATACCTCCTGGGATGCACCACAGCATCTCATCCCAGCATCCAGCCTCCACCCAGCCCCAGGAAGATCAAAGGTGGTTCAGTGGCCACTTCCCAAAGCCAGTGAGCCAGGACACAGCCTGGAAGCCCCGGGTAATGTATTCCCAGGTCTGTCAGAGCAGACACCAGATCTTCGATCAACGAGATCCGAGCCTTAACCTCAGTGAAATGTTTTCTCACCAGAGGTCAAACCTTGTCTGACTGCTGAGACACCCCCCCACTCTTACACCTGGAAAGGAAACATTTTGCTGTTAATTAATTCCTTCAGATGAAACCAGCAAAAATGTCAATGTAACAAATTAGACCGTCATTGATTATTGGCTTTTAAAAAAAAAGAGTTAATGGTTGTGTTGTGGAGAAGGGGGTTAGGCAGGTCTTTAAAGTGATGCACACATGCAATGCTTTATTGTTTTTACCAGCTCTGAATTTGGTGTTTTAACTTGAGAAATGTGTTTATAAATGCTCTGTATCTCCTATTCTCTGCTCCTCTCTGCTCCTCTTATTCCCTCCTCAGGAGGGCAGCCTGGACAGCTGGAAGGTAACACCCATTCTCTGGGAGCAAAGCTGTGCTGAAGCAGTTTGTTCCCTGCTATCTCCGTGGGAAAAGGGCCCCCAACCACCATCATACTTGGGAAGCATCCAGGGGCTGAGGAGCTGCATTTCATGGAGCAACAAATGCTGCCCACGGAGCATCCAGCAGCCAGCTTTGGAGGAAACAGCTGGAACTCAGCCAGAACCTGGCCCAGGAATAACTGAATGTTCCCAAAGATTTACAGAAGCAATTGATGGTCAAAGATTCTGGAGCTAAAGGTCCTGCAGAGACACAAGTCTGGTCATGTTACAACAGAAAATGCCATTCCTGGAAGTGTCCAAGGCCAGGTTGGATGGGGCTTGGAGCAACCTGGACTAGTGGAAGGTGTCCCTGCCCATGACAGGGGGTGGCACTGGATGGTCTTTAAGGTCCCTTCCAACCCCAACCAGTGTGATTCTGTGATTTCCCAGCAGCACAGACATTCAAATTAACATTCTGCCATTCCAGGCAGAAATTCCTATGCCACTACCAAACTGGATGAAGAGCATTCCCTCCTCCCTCCTCTCCCTTGGGAGTCAAATTCTGACCTTGGTCATGATCTCTTCTTTCTGGTAAGCAGGGACAGCACCCAGGGAATGTTCTGGAGCTGTGCCAGGGCAGGGTCAGGTTGGATCTCAGGGAAAGGTTCTTCCCCCAGAGGGTGGTGGGCACTGCCCAGGCTCCCCAGGGCAGTGGGCACAGCCCCAAGGCTGCCAGAGCTCCAGGAGGGTTTGGACAATGCTCTCAGGGACAGGGTGAGATTGTTGGGGTGTCTGTGCAGGGCCAGGGGTTGGACTGGATGATCCTTGTGGGTCCCTTCCAGCTGAGGATGTTCCTTGTACAAAACACCAGTCAGGAGGGTGTAGCAGCAGAGTGAAACAGAGGAAAACAGAAGTTTTAAATTTGCTGCAGAGTCCTGGGGAAAGGACTGAAAGGGCAATTTTGGCACCACACGGTGAAGAACAATCCAAGGCAACAGCAGTGACATCAGAGGACTCTGTTTGTAAAACCACAGTGTGGTCACTGTGAGGAGCTGATTCAAATTGTGTACATTTTTAATCAAAAATCCAGATTGTGGATTAAACTTTAGAAAGAAATCACATAGCAGGATTTAATTAATCAAGGCTTAAGTGACCTAAACGAAAATACTCTCTAATGATAACTCCTGGGCTGGCTTAAGTCAGTCTGGACTGATGGTACATATTGTATTTCCTGTACACTGAAATAATCACAATTAATTCCCTACCTTGAAGAGTCACTTTGCCCCAGTAAAGCATGTTTAGAGCAACTCTGAAAATTAAGAGTGTGTTTAACAGCCAGCCAGGGGACAGTGAGAGTTCGATTGTGGCCTGGGGTTGGCTGAGGCCATGCAGAGGGTTGTAACCCCAAATCAGATCCCCCCATCCAATAAACCACACTGTGAATTCAGAAAATACACCCACATCCCCAAGCCTGGATTTCCACCTGACTTTTAATAAGCTGATAACGTTTGTTCCCTTTGTCAGCAATAGGAGAAAACAACAATTTTCTCTCAATTGCAGACCCCTCTGAAAAGGAGCATGACTGCAGGCTGGTTTAACTGCAGCAGGCATGTCCTAGGGTAACAAGGATATGATGAAACACACGCTTTACAACTGAGTTTAAAAAAAAAAAAAAAAAAAGGAAAAAGAAAAGCTACATTCAATGGCAGAAAAAATTGATTTAACCACATAAAATATTACAAGCGGAAATCAGAGGTTAGAAGTAGAGTTGAAATGCAAACCATTACCTCCATTATCCAAAGCAGGCTGTTTATTTACAGCTCGAAACTGTCAAAATGACTTGGCTTAATCGTAATTAAAACCCTTTGGTATCTTTAGAGCAGCAGAAGTGTCGCACGCAAAGGTAGCGGGGCCATGAGGAGGAGGAGATGCTGCAACTCAGAACAAGGACATGGGGGGCTGCAAGGGGAACAAAACAAAGCCCTGGAGAACATGATATGAGGCTGAGAACAATTCCGAGTGTGGCGAGACAAGAGGGTTTGTAATTGAACGTGTGAAAGGCCAGAGAGCAGAACCAGAGCTAAACTGCTCAGAACGTGTTCGCTGGGAGAGGCTGCTCAAGGCAGGAAGGAGCAGCCGGTGGGGAAGGCAGGAAAGGTTCCAAGCTTGGAATCACGGAATGACAGAATATCTGAGCTGGATATTAGGAAGAAATCCTTCCCTGGGAGGGTGGGGAGGCCCTGGCACAGGTTGCCCAGAGAATCTGTGGCTGCCCCATCCCTGGAAGTGTCCAAGACCAGACTGGATGGGGCTTGGAGCCACCTGGGCTAGTGGAAGGTGTCTGTCCATGGCAGGGGGTTGGAATGGGATAAGCTTCAGGATCCCTTCCAATCCAAACCATTCTGTGACATAATATGGTATGATATGATGATATGAAATGATATGAGATATGATATGAGATATGATATGATATATGGTATGATATATGATATAAGATATATGATATATGATATATGAGATATGAGATATGGGATATGAGATATGATATATGATTGATATGATGATATGATATGATATTATGATTATGATATGATATGATATGATATGATACGATATGATGATATGATGTGCTAAAGGTGCAAGATAATATCATAGGAAATCCTGTTGAGTTTCCTCCACAAGCCCCAGCCCCACCACCAAGGCAGCAGCGGGAGCAGACCTTGCAGGTGCTCATGAACACCCTCCCATTTCTGGAATAAACTCTTGGAGCACCCACACTGCTGCGGGAATTGCTGAAGGCTGTGCCTGGGGGAGCAGAAACCCCTCAGGGAAGGGTCAGGAGCTTTATTTGGCACTTAGACAACCTGAAAAGCAAACCTGTGTCTCCAAACAAGATGAACTGAGCTCTGGCAGGTCACAGAAACCTTTAACCCCAGGGACTCAGCAGCCCCAGGGCAGCTGATCTCACTATGGCATCACCTAAAGCTCAGAGATGGAGAACATCCCACCCAACACCCACCCACCACGAGCTCCCAGACCACCAGGGAGCCTGGGGGTGCCCTCCTGCTCCTGGAACCATGGACAGCCTTCTGGTACCTCCTGGCTCCCCTGGTGACACATGTCCACCTCCAACCCTGCTCCCAGGGCTTCCCTGCACAGCAAAACAGTGCCAGAAAGAGGTGAAAAAACCCAAGGTGTAGGTGTGCTGAGGGCGGATTCCAGAGCTGGGTGTTCCCTTTGTGTAGGACAGTCAGGCCCCAGATCCACACAGACACTTGGGCTGGGCCACAGCAATTCCTCACCTGCCCCAGGGGAAATCAGGCAGAACCCCCTCAGGAGCTTCTGGGAAGGAGACGTGGATGTCTCTCAACAGACTTCTTGTTTAAGAAGGCAAAGGAAACGAGTAAGCACAAGGGCAGGATGGATTTGGGCTGAGGGCATCACTCTGAGCTTGAAAAGGGCCTGTCTTACCTGTTCTAGGCATCATTTTCCTCTCTGGTGAGCAACTCTACCCAACAAGCAACACGCAGAGGAGATGGGAGGTGCCCAACAAGGCTTGCACCCATGTAACCCACTCCCAAGAAGTCCTCTTCACCTTGTTCTTCAGTATGCAGCCCCTCCAACCTGGCCTGGATGGAAAAACATAAACACACCAGTTACATCTGCCCATTAACCCAAGGATAAAGCTTCAGCTGGAGCTGTATCCAATTCTTTGGCACATCAGGGATGGGAAAGGGCTCATGGATGGCTCGTTCACTAACCCACGCTCTCCCTGCCAGAGAGCTGTGCCAGAAGTTATCCAGAAAGCTGCAAAATGAAAGCATGATATGCTGTGGTAATTATGTGTGCTTGGATTTTTTTTTTTTTTTTTGCACAAATGTTCTGCCTGTTAGTAAATATTCTTTAGCATCTCTGCTGTGCCACTGCAGCGCAGCTGGCTGGGAAAATGATCTCCTCATGCCTGTTAACCCCCTCAGTGCCACAGGTGGTCCTTCCCTGGGGCTGGGAGCAGCTCAGAGGGTTGGAGGGCCCAAGGAGACCCTCTGGCAGAGCATGGGAGGAAGTTCAGTGCCATCGGTGAGCAGCGGGTGTCCTTTGCATGGTGGCAATCCTGGCATTGCTCAGAGCAGGTTCTCCCCACCTAAAGCAAGGAAGAAAGTTTCTCTGGACCCCACCCCCAACAAAAGCAGGACATCTTTTGGATGAGCCTCTCACATCCATTCTTGTCCCCCAAACCAATTCCCCAGCTCCACACTACATCTGTGAGGAGCTTTGAAACCTCCTTCCCCTGCATATTAATTGTCATCTCTTTGAATAAACACACAAACCCTTTGACTGGAGGTGTGTAAATATTTCCAGGGCGTGCCCAAGGAGGGTCAGAAACCAATATATCACCTGAAGGAAGAATCCAAGCTCAGCGACCGTAAAGCCCTGAGCAATTACAGTTAAGTAACTGCAATACCAGCACATATTTAAGTACTTATGCAAGGAAAAGGGGCTGATGACCTCGATTATATTTGCATTGTGTTTCCTGTTGTTAGCACTTCCTTGGCAGAATTACTGCAATACATCTTGGACTCCAATTTCATCTGCCAGCTCCACGGGGCTGCAGCCAGCCTTTGGACAGGTCCAGAAGTGCTTAGGAGACGAGCTGTATTTCTTCTTGTACAGCTCCTCTGTCTCAGCAGCTGCTCATGTCTGTGTCTGCCTTGTCAAGGAGAGCAGCAGAAGCAAATGTGCCCCGAAGCTCCTCTGAAACTCAGGATTCATCCCCGGCAGGCAGACGACGAAATCTTCAAATGACTGGATTATGACTTGCTCTGCTGAAAGGCTCCACGAAACAACACATTTCAGAATAGATTGGGTGCTGTTATTTAGCAAAAAAAAAAAAAAAAAAAGCGAGTTTATAACTTTCTGTCACAAGTAAAGCTGCCCAAATTTCACAGCTGGAGCCTGGGGGAGGCAACCTTTTGTGTTTTGTAGACAATTATAAATCTGTTTGCATATGATTTCTCACCTGAGGATGCTCTGCAGGTGCACACCCAAAAGAAATTTAAATGTCATAAGGTGAAAGTCCAAGGAGTTGTTAAGTGCCATAATTAGGGTGTTTGTTTTCTCATGCCTGGAGAGAAGGACCCAGTGTTCAAAAATCTCTGGATGGTGGCATTTAGGGGTTAGTGGTGGCCATAGCAGTGCTGGAGGAACAGTTGGATGATCCTAAAAAGCTTTTCCAACCTAAATGACCCCATGGCCCTGGTTACACCCTATTTCCATGCCATTTTGCCTGTGTCATTCAACACATGGGGCATCTTGGCTGGGAATGGCAAGATGGTGTGTCAATCCTCTTTGTAGCTCATTCCCAATGCAGAAGTTCCCTCCCTTCAGCCTGGAGATCATTCCTCATGGTTTTGGGTTGCCTACACAGAGCTGTGCCCCAGAGCACAGAGTAGGGGATTCCACAGGCCCCTCCAAGAGCCCTTTGTGGGATTCTCTGTTCCCTGTCACCGAGCTGAGGTTTGGTTTAATTAATCTGAAGGAAAGGCTGAGAAAATTCCATTGCTGTGGTTGGTTGGGGCATCCCTTTGGGTGGGTCTGTCCTGTCCATCCAAATCTAGGAGGGATCTTCCCATCCTCATTTCTGCTTCATGGGCCAGTCCCCAACGCAGCTCCTTTCCCAGAGTGGGAACAACCATTTAGAGCACCCTGGACACGCATCCGTCCTAAGGGGAAATCAATATTCCCAATTTTCTCATTAATGCAAGTTGTTCTCCTGCCCAGCTTCCCCAGAGCAGTGCACAGAGCCTGCAGGATGGAACTCTCCAGATGCTGGGGATGAGAACAGCTGGACCTGCTCGGAACACCACCAGTGTCACCACACTCCCAGAGAGGCCAGAAGGAGAAGCAGAAAGGCCCAGGAGAGGCTGTTGTGGAACAATCTTCCATAAGTCCTGGAACACGGTGGTTTCCACCTTCTGGAACAGCTTTTTCCTGGGTAACACAACTGGAGAACTTGGCTGCAGCGACATCTCGGGGCAAGGAATGCCCCAAGCTGGGTATGAATTGCTCACAGAAATGTCTTTTTAGCAGTTTCAGTTCTGTTGCCTTTCAAGGTTATTCAGTGTCCCTTTGAATGAGACACTGCTGTAATTGTCTAAAACAGAAATTTGGCTGCCTGCTTGACCTTCTTTATGGTGTTTATTACAGTCATTTCATCTTCTAGTCATCATCTGGGAAAAAACAGGTGATATTGTCACTTCAACCACACTTGGAGGCATTTGTATCACCTCTCTCTAAACCTTCCTTGTTTCCTTGTTTCATTCTGGATGTGGCACAACCAGAACTTCACACCAGCTTCAAGATGGGAGCCCATGGAAATGTCAGCTTGGTCACCAGTTATTTGCTTAAAAGAAGTCATATTTTGATACTCCCTTTTGTCAAGCAATAGGGAATACAGCAGAAAACACTGCAGGGATTTGCTATCAGTCCTGGATCACGATGGTGCAGATCTGCTCCCATTTCACAAGGTCCTACAGAAGGTCTGGAAAAGATACAGAGAAGGGTAGTGTTGTCATGGAAGTGTCCTGGGAATGCTGCTGTGCAGGAAATGATGACTCAAATGACCCCCAAAATTGGTTAGGGGTCTGCTGAGTCAGGAAGACTCATTCAGGAGAGAATGAGTAGATCAGTTATCCCTCTGCAGTGTGAGAGTTTGGGCACAGACACTGAAACTGGAGGCCAACAGTCCCAGCAGAGCTACAAGACACCAGCTGTCCCTCCCTCCACGGGCATTATTCCCACTGGTTGATCCCAACCTCAATCCCCAGGATAGTGTCCAGTTTTCCAGTTGTTGAGTCTTCTGAAAGTCAGTGATTTCCAGAGCTGATTGTCCCACTTCACTCTGGGATACCTTCAAAGTCAAGTAGTGGCAGAGAACAGTCCTGATCTGGCATCTTGTGCCAACCACTTCTTCCAACCTTGAAGGCCACCTGTGAAGAGCAGTGGATCTTCATCCATCCATTCCAGTGGGATATCTTACCTATTTGACTCCTGGTTTGATATATTCAAAGAATTGTGCTTGGTGCTGCTTCATTTTCCTTCACTCTCGTTGCTTTCCCTTGTATTTTCCGAAGGGTTGTTCTGTGGTCCTGCTGTTGGACACATGTTGACCTGTCTGTTGGCAGCAGGCCCAGCCCTTGCTGGGTGGCCTCTCCCAGCAGCACCTTTTGAGTAGGTTAAAGCTCAGCATAGAATCCCAGAAGGTTTGGGTTGGAAGGGACATTAAAGCTCATCCAGTGCCACCCCCTGCCATGGGCAGGGACACCTCCCACTAGCCCAGGTTGCTCCAAGCCCCATCCAACCTGGCCTTGGACACTTCCAAGGACCCAGGGGCAGCCACAGCTTCTCTGGACAACCTGTGCCAGGGCCTCCCCACCCTCATAGCCAATTATTCCTTCCCAATATCCCATCCAACCCTGCCCTCTGGCAGTGGGAAGCCATTCCTTGTGTCCTGTCCCTCCAGGCCCTTGTCCAAAGTCCTTCTCCGGCTCTCTTGGAGCCCCTTCAGGCACTGGAAGGGACTCTGAGGTCTCCCTGAGTCTCTCTCCAGGCTGAACAACCCCAGTTCTCTCAGCCTTTCCCCACAGCCGAGCTGCTCCATCCCTCCGATCATCTCTGTGGCCTCCTCTGGACTCGCTCCAACAGCTCCAAGTCCTTCCTTTGCTGAGGACCCCAGACCTGGAGGCAACAACTGTGCCCACCCTGCCATCCCGACACCCTGTGGTGCATCCCAGAACCCTGCTGCTGATTCCTGCCCCGTTCCCCCCAGCCGCCCCACGAGGACCTGCCCCCCACTGATGTTGTGAGATGTGCTGAGCAGGGCTGTGCTTTCCTGAGTCACTCCCGAGCTGTTTCCAAACCCGGCCCCGTTCCGCTGGTTTCCTATTTTCCACCCAGACACAATATTTCTTCCTGGGCTTGGAAGGGTTGGTAATGAGTGGTGTGAAAGAGCGATGAATAACCAGGCTCCTGCAGGGGGGGTGTGGGATGGGACGCAGTCCAGGACCTGCCGGAGTGCTTCCCGACGATTGGAAGGGGTCGCTGTTCAGTGACAGGCACAAAGCCCTTCCCCTGCACTGGGTGCATTTTCCCTGCAGCGCCGGCAGCCTTTGCCAGCCTGAGAAATGAGAGGCTGGGGCTCAGAAGAAATAATCTTTGAAAACATAAATGGCCAAGCTGATTTACTTCCAAATACAAACCAACAACAACAACAACAAAATTCGCTGTTGGGCAGGGACCCCCGTTTGCCAAGTTTCAACAGAGCAAAATTTTACAGCGAAGTTAAAACCACTTTAAATGCCATTGTTGGTTTATAATGGGAGAGCTGGCAGGCTGGGAGCTAAGGCTGCTCTTCCAAGGGCTGCTCCCTCCACGTATAGGATAAGCTCAAGTGCCACGTGATGAATTTTGGATTCATGTGATAAACCCCACAAAACCATCCTCAGCCACTTCCTCCATGATTTTTCCAGATCTAGGACAATTCCTGAATCTATTCCACTCCCCTCAACCAGACACCTCACTTCAATGTGCCAAAAGCACTTCTGTTGACTCTCCCAAGGCTGTGAAATTCCCTTCCCTACTGAACCACAAGTAGAGGAGTAACAGGAGCCCAGAGCCTTAAGGAATATCTCTGGTAAATAACAAAAAAAAAGAACACTTAGATTATGGACAAGAGGCCACACCCCGGGGAAGCCAAATTTGAATGCAGTGTTGATGAATGGGTGCCTCAAATCCTGATATTAGCAAAGCCAGAGGGATATTTCCGTATGTATTACTCTGGCTTCTCCTTGGAAGTGCTGGAGATGTGGATGAACTGAACCAGAAGAGAGCACAGTTTTAGCTGTCTCTGTTAAATGACCACTCTGGAAAGCATCACATTTAGCCACTGGTTTCTGAAAATATCCCCTCTGGGGATTTCACAGCAAAAGCCAGCTCCAAGGAGGCTCTTCAGCAAACCTTGGCCAAGACAGGCAGACCCAGGAGGGTGTGGGATGCAGAAAAAATAAACCTGGGGATGTTTGCATGGAGAAGGTGCAGCCCTGTCTTACATTTCTCCTCTACTGGGGTTTCCATGTCCCTCCTACAAGCCCTGGAATGGAGTTTGGAATGGGGTTTGCACTCAGGAGGTCCTGGACTGCTTCCCATCCCCTATCCCCCTGCAGATCCCTGGTTATCCACCACTGTTCATGCCTTCCATTGCCAGCCCATCCAAGCCCGGGAAGGAAAAGTGGAAAAGAGCAATTCCCCAGCTTTGTAACGGGGAGCTGGGCTTGTGAGAGGCTTGGCTGGAGACCCCCATTCCATCTGAGCACAAACAGAGCGAGGCAAAGCTCCCACTGTGACCCCAGAACACGATGGAGCTGATGAAGAAGAGCCACCAGCCCATTTCTTCTCCAAGGCCCTGAGCCTGGCCGGGCTGCAGCCTGTCCATGTCTCAGGGGTGCTGCTGGGGCACAGCCTCCCATGGCCTCTCCTGGAAGTTCCCCAGGAAGCTGAGGAAGCTGTTGCAGAGCCCGTGCTTCGTTTGCATTCATTTCCTTCCCAAACTCTCATTACCCCAAAGAGAAAGCGAGAGAGAGAGTGAGTGCATTCGAGTGGAAATGGTTGGAGTGCACTTAAGAGGAATTTAGCCAAAAGGAAAAGGATAGATGATGGTGGCTTTTTTAATTTTTTTTTTTTATTCTCTCCAAAAAAAAAAAAAAATTAAAAAATCCTGCAGAACTTAAAACTGTTTTAATCAGCTGAAAAACATACGTGGGCTTTACAGCTCTGAGACAGCTTGCACAGGCTCTGATAAATGCCTATCGCTCATTTGCATACGCTAACAGCTACACTTTAATCAGCCTCCTAATCCCTGATGATATTAATGAATTTTTTTTATGCACTCTCCCTCTCCTCCCTCCCTCCCCCCCCCCGCATTTTTTTTTTATTTTTTTTTTTTTAGTATCATGTTTGCTAATTCAAAACCGATCAGCGGCTTCTGTGTGCCTTTTTTTATGCAGGAAATAATGGGTGAGCTTGGTACTCCTGTTATCCTGCTCTCACAAATAATTAAGACTACAAAGGGTACAAATCAGTCTGAATGCACGGCACAAAGGCTCAAGCTATGCAAAGGTCTTTCTCTCTCTCTCTCTCTCTTTCTCTCTTTTCATTTATTCTCTTCTTCTGACAAGAGGTGGCTTAGAAAGATACTTAGCAAAGCAATGAACTGGTCACTCCCAAAAAGCAAACATTTCCCAGCCATTTTAAAAGCTTGGGATAAACATATGGACTTTTTTTTTTTTCTTTTTTAATGTTTGTTCCCTCTGTTATTTGGTTCATCCTGGTTTTTTGGGGGAGGACATTGCTTGCTGGAGAAATCTTCCACCAAACTGTTTGACCTTTGTTTTGGTGTTTCTGCTTTTCTGCTTGGGAGGGTTTGGCACCAGAGGGTGACACAGACTTTTCCAGGTCTCCCTCCCTCAAAATCTTTCTTGCTTATGTGGTCACAGGGAATGGAAGCAGCAGAACAAATGGATCCCTTTGGTGTGAAAAATTGGCTGCAGGAGCCCCAAAGCAGGAGGATTTATCCAGCTTCAGAGCAGAGGCTCTGGGTGTGTTCTGGTGTCAACCAGACTGCTCAGAGACCTCCTGTGAACTCCCAGCCCCTCAGGCAAATTCCCCCTGCCCTCTCCAAGGGCAAATCAGAGACCCAGCTGCTCCAATCCTGCAGAGCCTGCCCTTCTCCTGTCCCCCTCATCATGACAGTCCAAGGTGGACTTGGTGCAAGACTCTCCAACTCCAGGGTGACTGACCTCCAAGAGATCCTCCCTTTTGGAACATGCTCTCAACTCAGAATTAAATCAGGTATAAAACTAATGTTTCTGAATCCTTTTGGATCTTGCAGAGAGCAGGAAACACATTGCTCCACAGGCCAACTAAAATGCTACAGACTGTGACCAATCTGAGCAGAAATGCTTGGTGGACACACAGAGACCAGCATGGGGCACCAGCCAAGGAAGGCTCAGAAACATCCAGCTCTGGTGGAGCTGTGGAGGTGACTTGCAGTGGGTCTTGATCCATTTGGTGACAGAGGGACCCAGGTCATGCCACTGGCCATGACATTGAGAATTACTGCTGCTGGTCCAATAATTATGCACCATATCACAGAATCCCAGAATCACTGAGCTTGGAAAAGATCTCCAAGACCATCAAGGCCAACCTGTGCCCCATCCCCACCTCGTCCCCCAGCCCAGAGCACTCAGTGCCACAGCCAGGCCTTCCTTGGACACCTCCAGGGATGGGGGACTCCAAATCTCCCTGGGCAGCCCCTACCAAGGCCTGACAGCCCTTTCCAGGAAGAAATTCCTCCTGATGTCCAACCTGTGCCTCCCCTGGCACAACTGGAGGCTGTTCCCTCTCCTCCTGTCCCTTGTTTCCTGGGAGCAGAGCTCAGCTCCCCCCAGCTCCCCCCTCCTGTCAGGGAGTTGGAGAGAGTGAGAAAGTCCCCCCTGAGCCTTCTTTTCTCCAAACATTCCCATGAAATCCCACTGACACCAAAACACAAAACACCAGCTGAACCTGAGTGGGTGACAAATGAAACATTCCCAGAGCACACGGCAACTAATCAACTTCTTCAACAGAAAAGAGTCCCTTTCATTAAAACAAGCAAAATAAGGATTTGAATAAACTAAAAAAAAACCTCGATGCAACATCTGAAGGAAGCCTGCAGGCATGTCTGATGTGTGCAAGTCTAGACTTCCAAATTCAAGAGGATTTTCGTATTAGGAAGCTGGGTAAGGCTGATGGAAAAGATTCAGACTTGTGCTCAGTAATTCTTTCAGGAGAGGCAAGCAAACATTTCTGTAGGGTGGTCTCAGCACTGACATATTGTGCCCAGATCTCAGAGGACTAAGATGGGACTGAACCAGCAGCAGCTGATCCGATGTTTGGGACAACCATGAGCATTGGGAACACAACAATGCTGATGTTCTTTGACATTTTGGAGTTAACCAGGTGAGGGCAGGGCAAGGAAGGCAAGGAGAGTTATGCAATAGTGAAGGCACTCGCCAGCTCAGCCCAGCTTTGCAAACTCTGACCAGGAGGCTTTTTGGGAATTTGGGAGAACATCAGCACTGGTTTCCTTGCTCCTAATGTTGGTATTGCAGCAATGGCAGAGACTCACTGACCACAGCCCTTGTGCAAGGCTTGGGGCAAATACCAAACATAATGAGAGAATCCCAGAATCACTGGGGTTGGAAAAGATCTCCAAGATGATCCAGTCCAGCCTGTGCCCCATCCCTACCTCGTCCCCCAGCCCAGAGCACTCAGTGCCACAACCAGGCCTTCTTTGGACTCCTCCAGGGGTGAGGACTCCACCACCTGCCTGGGCAGCCCCTTCCAGTGCCTGACCACCCTTTCCAGGCAGAAATTCCTCCTGATGTCCAACCTGACCCTCCCCGGCACAGCCTGAGGCTATTCCCTCTCCTCCTGTACCTTGTTCCCTGGGAGCAGAGGCTGGCTCCCTTGGCTCCCCCCTCCTGTCAGGGAGTTGCAGAGCCAGAAGGTGCCCCCTGAGCCTCCTTTTCTCCAGGCTGAGCCCCCCCAGCTCCCTCAGCCCCTCCTGCTGCTCCAGCCCCTTCCCCAGCTCCGTTCCCTTCCCTGCACACGCTCCAGCCCCTCCATGTCCTTCCTGAACTGAGGGGCCCAGAACTGGACACAGCCCTGGAGGGGCCTCAGCGGTGCCAGCACAGGGGATGGACACCCCATGGCTGGCACAGCCCAGGTACCCTTGGCCTCCTGCCCACCTGGGCACACCTGGGCTCGTGTCCAGCCACCGTCACCAGTTTCCCCTGGGCCTTTCCCACCGGGCTGCTCAGATCCCTCCCTTAAAAGAATTCCCGGGTGAACTCATCTCTGTTTCCTCACCCTGCTGAATGACCCTCACAGGCAGCCCAGAACAGCTCCAAGATGACTGAAAACAGAAAGAGGTTGGGTGTAAAGAGAAGCTGTGGGAGGAACATCAGCACTGGACCATTCTGAGGGTAATGGGAGTGTGAGACCCAAACTGGTGCAAGGTCATTTTGTCTGTGGCTGTCTGGCAAGGTGGTACCTGAGCCACGGGCTACAACACACCAAAAGCTCTGTTTGCACTTGGAATACTGGCAATTGTTTTAGGTCACGAGTGTTTTCATGAATATGTTTATGGGAAGAATTCAATCAAGGTAGAAAGAGACCATAAAGCACCAGGAGCCATAGAGAAAAATCCATTGTACAATGAGCCACCTGGACTTCAGAAAAAATGTAATGAAATTGCAAAAGTACTCATTAAATGTGAAATACAGGCCCAGTAAGGAGCTCAGCAGATATGCTTTCAAGAACACCTATAAATAATGAAAGCAATGAACTGCAGGAAGAGGAGTTTGAAGTAAATATGAGTCAAGCACTACCCAGGTCTGAAATGAAATTTGACAAGTTCAAACAAGTAACACAAAATGACCCAAGTTGACAACAGTTTGGGGAAAGCAATTCTGCAAGGATGACCAAAGGAAATATCAAGCCAGTGCTGAGCATAAAAACTTATTGGGATTAGAGCTCTGAAATTGCTGCTGTGAATGGGGTTGTGCACAAAGGACGTCCTGTCACAACACAATCTCTGCATGAGGGCAGAAGTGCTGAGGGGTTTTCAGAGCCAGGAATTCATGGGGTGCTCTGGGAAGAACAGAGGGGTGATGGCCCCGGGCCTGAATGGCACCAGCCAAAGGAATCTGGTGTCTCCAACACAGACACAAGCCAGGGCCATGCAAAAGCCTGGCATGACCTGAGGAGGGGATTAGGGTGGATCCACGGTTGGTCTACACCTCCATGATGGTAAATATGAGGTTTCAACTCAAGCCCACCTTCAGCTGGCAAGTAAGAGACCAAGGAAGACATTGCAGATCTCTGTTTTCTGGTTCTGGGATTGCAGAGGAATCAAAGAGAAGCTCAGACTCTTGTTCTAGTGACATGAGAGATGAGTATTCATTGACATCAGTGGGAACAAGACAGTGTCCTCAAGTTCCCAAAATATATGACAGATGTCCTCATTGTGGGGAGATGCTTTCAGCACAGCTGTAGAATCATGGAATCATTAAAGTTGGGAAAGAACTCCAAGATCACAATGTCCAACCTTTGGTGAACTACCACCATGCCCAATAAAAGAAAACTGTGGAGAAGGGAAGAAAAGAAATTGTGCCCAAATAAGAAAGAACTGAAAGGAAACCCTACATTTCCATTGCATGAGGAGACATTCAAAGCACCACCTTCTTGTCTCTGTATTTCTGGATTTACTTCCACACATTACTAAGGACATACAGCCCATGCTTTCACAGCTGATCCACACAGGAAAAGGAGCCCTGAAGTCAACAGGGACCTTTTGCAGGTGTCCCCCTCACTTGACAACCTGGCTCCACCATGACTCTTGTAGATGTTTCCACTGCTGACAGATTTACTCTGGTGTCAAAATTAATTGGAGCCAAGAAGAGTTATTCACTGAACAAACTGAACCTATGAAGAGGGTCAAGTGTCTTTCATGTTCCATCCTCCAGTAAAAAAATATAATAATCATGATCCCATCATACCCCCTGGGAAGTAGCAGGTGTTAATGGCACATCACAAAGCAGGACGTTGCTCTTGTGAGCTGCTGTTATCTGTTTCTACAAGGACAGGACACGAAGGCCAGCAACCTCCCCACATCCAAATCAGCTTTGGAAACCCTGCTTTACATTTTTCTCCATTGTTGATGCACTTTGTCATCGCCATACACTCCCAAAAAGATCAATTTGCTCCTTCAGAGGAGCAGAGAATGGGGAGGACGAGCTGACAATGTGTGCTCAGCTCTGGGCACGCTGCTTTTAGAAACATGTTGACAGACTGGAGGCAGTTCAGAGAAGAGTGACAAAAATGATTTGTGCCTTGAGGACTGATCCATGAAGAGCAAAATACACATGATTTGGTTTAGTGACGACTGCAGGAGGCTGAAAATATGCATTATAAATGTTTGAAAAATGGGTTTGCAAAAGAAGGAAGAACAAAGTTTTGGGTTGGATTCAGCTCAAGCAGAAAGAAGTAAGGCTGGTTTTCAGGGAAAGCGTTCTGGAATCATCTGGAAAAGCCTCATAAAGAAGAAAAGGAAATTCGTGCCTCAAGAACTTTTAACCCTTAAAAAACTGGAAAAATACTGACCTTGACAGGAGGATGAGCCATTTCCAATTTTCTTGTTTCAGTCCTGTGATCCAATGACCAGGGTAGAATTGAGGTGTGAAAGGCACAATTATTGGCACCTAATTGGCACAAGGAGGTCAAGCTGAGGGATTGCCATGGTCCTCTCCACACACAAACCCTCCCTGCCCCAAGACTGCAGCAGCAACCAAACCTCTTCTGCACAACCTCAGCATCTGCGTGAGGACTAAACCAGATGCAAACACACATCTCCCAGTGTCCCTGAATGACTCCCAGTCCAAAGCTGGGATTTTTGGGAATGGCTAAAACCTGAATAAGCAGGAAGCTGCCAGGAACTGGGGTTGTTTAGCCTGGAGAAAAGGAGGCTCAGGGGGGATCTTCTCACTCTCCCCAACTCCCTGACAGGAG